>NC_082684.1:71298265-71598265 GCF_949987515.2 Delphinus delphis | reverse complement strand
TGGAAAATTAAATAATATTTGTGCTTTCAAAATTTCGGGATTTTTATAACTCCGCTTATATGTTGGTTCTTCAGAGAGTCCTTTGCCTACCGCCACATTGGAATAATTATTCACATCATTCTATTTTATTGCCCCGTGTTATTTTCTTTCAATAAAATGTTCACAATTTGTTGTCAGATATTTATATTTTTTATTCAGCATTTTCCTTCTAAACTAGAGCTTTGAGCTTTTGAGCTGTGCAAAACTTGGTGCTTTAGTATACTCAGAGAGATCAGGAATCATGTATACAGGCATATCTTGGAGATATCGCGGTGGTCTGTTTCTAAACCACTTCAGTAAAGTGAATATCCCAATAAAGCAAGTCACGTGAATCTTTTGGTTTCTCAGTGCATATAAAAGTTATGTTTACACTGTATTGTAGTCTAAGTGTGCAGTAGCATTATGTCTAACAAAGCAATGTACATACCTTAATTAAAAAATACTTTATTGCTAAAAACTGCTAACCATAACTTGAGCCTTCAGCAAGTCCTAATCTTTTTGCAATATTAACATCAAAGGTCACTGATCATAGATCACCATAGCAAATATAATAATAATGAAAAAGTTTGAAATATTGCAGCAGTTACCAAAATGTGACACAGAGACGTGAAGTATACAGATGCTGTTGGAAAAATGGTGCCAGTAGACTTGCTTGATGCAGGGTTGCCACAGACCTTCGATTTGTGAATAATGCATGAGCTGCAAAGCACAACAAATTGAAGTAAAATAAAATGAGGTATGCCAGTATTTTGTTCACCAGTGTAATTCCAGGCCATAGAATGTGACACAGAGTGAATATTCAGTGAACATATGTTGAAGGAATTAATACTTAGAGTGAAGTAGAAGAAAGATGAGGATAAAGGATAAGGAGGCAGAGCAGAAAATAGAGAAAGGGGAGCTGAAGGAAGAAGACAGCTGGAGGAGGAGGACAATGGCACTAGTTTTATGGGTTCTTACTATGCACTGTTTTTCCATCCTCACAGCAAACCTATAGATCAGTCTCGTTGAAGAAAAAGACGCACAGAAGTTTGTTTAATTTGCTTGTGCTTATGGTCACACCTAAGGTGGCAGAGTTGGATTTTGAATCCAGGCAGTATGACCACAGTCTAGCCAGTTGTGTCCCATTCTGAGTAGAAAGACTGTGGCATTTTCCCTAGCTGCTCATCTCACTTAGAAAATGACGCCATCTTTTTCTAAGACAGTTGGTGTTTTTACATAAAAGTAGTGGTATAATGTTGTGCAGTTCACTGAGCCATGTGTAGCATTGGATTTTTCAGGCACTAAATACATTCATTTTACTTTCTTAATGAAAAGGTGTTTCCAAAGGAAACCTAATTGCAGTGGCAGTAATTGTTCTTCTAGGGCTCTATTTATCTTCTGCGTCTGTGAGCTGTACCCTTCCTGCCCATTTATGTCAGATGTTACTCCACCAAAAGCTGTCTGAGGTTTCAAAATAGTTGTGTGAATGAGTGATAGGATATAAAATCAATAAATCCATGTATTATCTTAAGCCATAGGGTTGCTCTATGCTTTGGTAGTAAAGAAACAGGCCAACATAATGCCCTCAACTTCCTTCCCTTGCAATAAACTAATTTGTTTCTGGGTTTCCACATAATTTGTCCTTCTTTTTTTTTTGTTTTGAATCTTTATTGGAGTATAATTGCTTTACATTGTTGTATTCGTTTCTGCTGTACAACAAAGTGAATCAGCTATATGTATACATATATCTCCATATCCCCTCCATTTTGTGTCTCCCTCCCACCCTTCTATCCCGTCTAGGTGGTCACAAAGCACTGAGTTGATATCCCTGTGTGATGCAGCTGCTTCCCACTAGCTATATCTTTTCCATTTGGTAGTGTATATATGTCAGTGCTACTCTCTCACTTCGACCCAGCTTACCTTTCCCCCTCCCCGTGTCCTCAAGTCCATCCATGCTCTACGTCTGCGTCTTCTGGTTTGGATTTGCATTTCTCTAATGTTTAGTGATGTTGAGCATTCTTTCATATGTTTGTTGGCAATCTGTGTATCTTCTTTGGAGAAATGTCAATTTATGTCTTCCGCCCACTTTTGGATTGGGCTGTTTGTTTTTTTGATACTGAGCTGCATGTGCTGCTTGCATATTTTGGAGATTAATCCTTTGTCAGTTGCTTCATTTGCAGATATTTTCTCCCATTCTGAGGGTTGTCTTTTTGTCTTGTTTATGGTTTCCGTGGCTGTGCAAAAGATTTGGTTTCATTAGGTCCCATTTGTTTATTTTTATTTCCATTACTCTAGGACGTGGGTCAAAAAGGATCTTGCTGTGACTTATGTCATAGAGTGTTCTGCATATGTTTTCCTCTAAGAGTTTTATAGTATCTGGCCTTACATTTAGGTCTTTAATCCATTATGACTATTTTTGTGTATGCTGTTATGGAGTGTTCTAATTTCATTCTTTTACATGTAGCTGTCCAGTTTTCCCAGTACCACTTATTGAAGAGGCTCTCTTTTCTCAATTGCATATTCTTGTCTCCTTTATCAAAGATAAGGTGACCATAGGCGCATGGGTTTATCTCTGGGCTTTCTATCCTGTTCCATTGATCTATCTTTCTGTTTTTGTGCCAGTACCACACTGTTTTGATGACTGTAACTTTGTAGTATAGTCTGAAGTCAGGGAGCCTGATTCCTCCAGCTCTGTTTTTCTTTCTCAAGTCTGCTTTGGCTATTCGGGGTCTTTTGTGTTTCCATACAAATTGTGAAATTTTTTGTTCTAGTTCTGTGAAAAATGCCAGTGGTAGTTTGATAGGGATTGCATTGAATCTGTAGATTGCTTTGGGTAGTATAGTTATTTTCACAATGTTGATTCTTCCAATCCAAGAGCATAGTATATATCTCTCCATCTGTTTGTAACATCTTTAATTTCTTTCATCAATGTCTTATAGTTTTCTGAGTACAGGTCTTTTGTCTCCTTAGGTAGGTTATTCCTAGGTATTTTATTATTTTTGTTGCAGTGGTAAATGGGAGTGTTTCCTTAATTTCTCTTTTAGATTTTTCATTGTTAGTGTATAGGAATGCCAGAGATTTCTGTGCATTAATTTTGTATCCTGCTAATTTACCAGATTCATTGATTAGCTCTAGTAGTTTTCTGGTAACATCTTTAGGATTCTCTATGTATAGTATCATGTCATCTGTAAACAGTGACAGTTTTACTTCCTCTTTTCCGACTTGGATTCCTTTTATTTATTTTTCTTCTCAGAATGCTCTGGCGAAAACTTCCAAAACTATGTTCAATAATAGTAGTGAGAGTGGGCAACCTTGTCTTGTTCCTGATCTTAGAAGAAATTGTTTCAGTTTTTCACTACTGAGAATGAATTTGGCTGTGGGCTTGTCATGTATGACCTTTATTATGTTGAGGTAGGTTCCTTCTGTGCCTGTGTTCTGGAGAGTTTATCATAAATGGGTGTTGAATTTTGTCAAAACCTTTATTTTTACATCCACTGAGATTATCATATGGTTTTTCTTCTTCAATTAGTTAATACGGTGTATCACATTGATTGATGTGCATATATTGAAGATCCTTGCATTCCTGGGATAAACCCCACTTGATCATGGTGTATGATCCTATTAATGTGCTGTTGGATTCTGTTTGTTAGTATTTTGTTGAGGATTTTTATGTCTATGTTCATCAGTGATATTGGCCTGTAGTTTTCTTTTTTTGTGGCATCTTTGTCTGGTTTTGGTATCAGGGTGATGGTGGCCTTGTAGAATAAGTTTGGGAGTGTTCCTCCTTCTGCTATATTTTGGAAGAGTTTGAGAAGGATAGGTGTTAGCTCTTCTCTAAATGTTTGATAGAATTTGCCTGTGAAGCCATCTGGCCCTGAGCTTTTGTTTTTCGGAAGATTTTTAATCACAGTTTCAATTTCAGGGCTTGTTATTGGTCAGTTCATATTTTCTGCTTCTTCCTGGTTCAGTCTTGGAAGGTTGTACTTTTATAAGAATTTGTCCATTTCTTCCACGTTGTCCATTTTATTGGCATATAGTTGCTTGTCGTAGTCTCTCATGATCCTTCGTATTTCTGCAGTGCCAGTTATTACTTCTCCTTTTTCATTTCTAATTCTGTTTATTTGAGTCTTCTCCCTTTATTTCTTGATGAGTCTGGCTAATGGTTTGTCAATTTTGTTTATCTTCTCAAAGAACCAGCTTTTAGTTTTATTGATCTTTTCTCCTGTTTCCCTTATTTGTTTTTCATTTATTTCTGATCTGATCTTTATGATTTCTTTCCTTCTGCTAACTTTGGGGTTTTTTTTTTTTGTTCCTTATCTAGTGGCTTTATGTGTAAGATTAGGTTGTTCTTGTTTCTTGAGGTAGGATTGTATTCCTATAAACTTCCCTCTTAGAACTGCATTTGCTGTATCCCATGGTTTTGGGGTCATTGTGTTTTCATTGTCATTTGTTTCTAGGTATTTTTTGATTTCCTCAGTGATGTCTTGGTTATTGTCCTTTCTTTAAAGAAAAAGTGCTCCTAGTTTCTAAGTCCTTTGTCCATTTTTTATTTGGGTTATTTGATTTTTTTGCAATTGAATTGTATGAATTCTTTCTGTATCTTAGATATTAACTCCTTATCAGACATATATATTGTTTGCATTTTTCCATTGTCTAGGTGGTCTTTTCATTTTGTTGATGGTTTCTTTTGCTGTATGGAAGGTTTTAGATTGATGTAATCCCACTTGTTTATTTTTTATTTTGTTTCTTATGCTTTAGGCATCATATCCAAGAGATCATTACCAAGACCCATGTCAAGGAGCTTAATTCATGTTTTTTTTTTTTTTTTTTACTAGGAGTTTCATATCTTACATTTAATTCTTTAATCTATTTTGAGTTAATTTCTGGGGGTGATATAAGATAAGGATCCAATTTAATTTTTCTGCCTGTGGTTATCCAGTTTTCCTCATGTCAGGTCATACATTTAAGTCTTTAATCCATTTTGAGTTAATTTCTGTGTGTGATATAAGGATCCAATTTCATTTTTCTGCCTGTGTTTATCCAGTTTTCCTTAAAACATTTATTGAAGAGACAAGTATTTCCCCATTGAATATTTTTGGCTCCCTTATTAAATATTAGTTGACCATGTTTGTGTGGATTTATTTTTGGGTTCTTGATTCTGTTCCATTGGTGTATTTTTCTTGTGATGCCAATACCACACTGTTTTGATGACTATAGCTTCATTGTACAGCTTGAAATCAGGAAATGTGATGCTTCCTGCTTTGTTCTTCTTTTTCAGGATTTCTTGGTTATTTGGGTCTTCTGTGATTCCATATAAATTTTAAGAGTGTTTTTTTATACTTCTGTAAAAAATGCTATTGGAACATTGATAGAGATTCCATTGAATTTATAGATGGCTTTTGATAGTATTGACTTTTTTCTTTTTCTTTTTTTTTTTTTGCGGTATGTGGGCTTCTCACTGTTGTGGCCTCTCCTGTTGCGGAGCACAGGCTCTGAATGTGCAGGCTCAGCAGCCATGGCTCACGGCCCAGCTGATCCGCGGCATGTGGGATCTTCCTGGACCGGGGCATGAACCCGTGTCCCTGCATCGGCAGGCGGGCTCTCAACCACTGCGCCACCAGGGAAGCCCAGTATTGACATTTTAACGGTATTAAATCTTCCAGTTCATGAACAGAGGATACCTGTCCTTTTATTTGTCTTCTTCAGTTTCTTTCATCAATGTCTTGTAGTTTTGATGCTGTTGTAAATAGGATCAATTTCTTTATTTCTTTTTCAGAATTTGTTGTTAGTGTATAAAAGCGGTACTGATTTTTGAATGTTAATTTTGTATCCTGCAACTTTACTGAATTCACTGGTTAGATTCAAGAGTTTTTTGGTTGAAGCTTTAGGATTTTCTATATATAAAATCATGTATCTTCAAATAGAGTTTTACTACTTTCTTTCCGGTTCTGATATTTTTTATTTCTTTTTCTTGCCCAATTGTTTAGCTAGGCTTCTGGTACTAGGTTGAATAGGAATGCTGAGAGTCTTGTTCCTGATCTTGTACCCTTGTCTTGTTCCTGATCTTATAGGAAAAGCTTTCAAACTTTAACCCTTGAGTGTGATGTAAGCTGTGCGTGTGTCATATATGGCCTTTATTATGTTGAAGTATGTTCCTTCTGTGCCTGTTAATTTTCTATCATTAAGGGATGTTGAATTTTGTCTAATGCTTTTTCTGCATCTATTGCGATGATCATGATATTTTTTTCATTTTATTACTGTGATGTATCACAGTGATTGATTTGCATATGTTGAATCATCCTTGCATCCCAGGGATAATTCCCACTTGGTCATGGTTAATGATCCTTTTAATTTGCGGCTGAATTTGGTCTGCCAGGATTTCATTGAGAAGTTTTGCATTTGTACTCATCAGAGATATTGGCCTATAGTTTTCTTTTCTGGTAGTGTCCTTTTCTGGTTTTGGTTTCAGAATAAAGCTGGCCTTGTTAAATTAGTATGGGGGTGTTTCTTCCTCTTTGAGTTTTTGGAAGAGTTTAAGAAGCATTGGTATTAATTCTTCTTTAAATGTTTGGTGTAATTCACCAGTGCAGTCATCTGGTCCTGGGATTTTCTTCTTGGGAGATGTTTGATTACTGATTCAGTCTCCTTACTATTAATTGGTCTAGTCAGATTTTCTATTTTTTCCTGATTCAGTCTTGGTAAATTGTGTTCTTCTAAGAATATTTCCATTTCTTCTTGTTGTCCAGTTTAGTGGCATGTAGTTTTACATAGTAGCTTCTTTTTTTAAAATTAATTAATTAATTAATTTTTATTTTTGGCTGTGTTGAGTCTTTGTTGCTGTGTGCTGGCTATCTCTAGTTGCAGCAAGTGGGGGCTACTCTTTGTTGCAGTGAGTGGGCTTCTCATTGCGGTGGCTTCTCTTGTTGTGGAGCATGGGCTCTAGGCACATGGCCTCCAGTAGTTATGGCACGCAGGCTCAGTTGTTGTGGCTTGCGGGCTCTAGAGCGCAGGCTCATTAGTTGTGGTGCATGGGCTTAGTTGCTCCTTGGCATTTGGGATCTTCCTGTACCAGGGCTCAAACCCGTGTCCCCTGCATTGGCAGGCTGATTCTTAACCACTGCACCACCAGGGAAGTCCCCTCATGGTAGCTTCTTATATGATCCTTTGAATTTCTGTGGTTTCCATTATAATATCTTTTTTTATTTATAATTTTGTTAATTTCATCCTCTTTTTTTTTTTCTTGGCTAGTCTAGCTAAAGGTTTGTCAATTTTGTTTACCTTTTCAAAAAATCAAGTCTTAGTGTGGTTAATTTTTCTATTGTTTTTCTGTTCTATGCTTTATGTTTGCTGTAATATTTATTTTTGCTGTAATATTTATTTATGTTTGCTGTAATATTTATTTTTGTTTGCTGTAATATTTATTACTCCCTTTATGTTTGCTGTAATATTTATTTTATGTTTATGTTTGCTGTAATATTTTATGTTTGCTGTAATATTTATTATTCCCTTTTTTTCCTGCCAATTTTGGGTTCAGTTTGCTCTTTTTTTTTCTGGTTCTTTAAGGCATAGAGTTAGGTTGTTTATAGTTAGTCCCCTACATATGAATGAGTTCTGTTCTGAGAGCACATTTGTAAGTCCAATTTGTTTGTAAGTCCAACAAAGTTAACCTAGGTACTCAATTAACCCAATCAGCTATATAGTACTGTACTGTAATAGGTTCATAATACTTTTCACACAAATAATACATTAAAAAACACGAAAAATAAAGACAACATTTTTAATCTTATGGTACAGTACCTTGAATATTACAGTAGTACAGTACAACAGCTGGCATACAGGGGCTGGCATCGAGTGAACAGGAAATAAGAGTTACTGAAATGAGGAGGGAGAGGAGGTGGGAAATGGTAGAGCTGAAGGATCATCAGCAATAGGAGACAGAGGGCAAACTGCAATTTCACTCACACCTGACGCTGATGTAACGTACGTTCGCATCTTTGAAAGTTCGCAGGTTGGAGGTTCGTATGTAGGGGACTTACTGTATTTGGGATCTTTCTTGCTTCTTAATGTGGCTGTTTATTGCTATGAACTTCCCTCTTAGAACTGCTTTTGCTACATCTCACAAGTTTTGGTATGTTGTATTTCCATTTTTGTCTTAAGAAACCTTTTATTTCCCCTTTAATTTTTCTTTGATATGTTGGTTCTCAGAAGAGTGTTGTTTAATTTCCATGTTTGTGGATTTTCCAGCTTTCCTCTTGTGTTGATGTCTAGTTTCATGCCAGTATTGTCAGAGTAGCTATGTGGTATGATTTCAGTCCTGAATTTTGTAAGACTTGTTTTTGACCTAAAATATGGTCTATTATAGAAAATGTTGCGTGTATGCTTGATAAGAAAGTGTATTCTGTAGTTGTTGGATAGGATGTTCTGTATATGTCTGTAAGTCCAGTTGGTCTGTAGCATTATTCAAAATCACTACTTCCTTATTGATTCTCAGTCTGGATGATCTACTCATTATTGAGAATAAGATATTAGAGTCCCCAACTATTATTGTATTATCGTTTATTTCTCCTTTTAGCTCTGTTAGTTTTTGCTTCCCGTATTTAGGTGATCCAGTGTTGGGCACATGAATATTTACAATTGGTATACCTTCTTGATGTATTAACCCTTTTGTCGTTGAATAATGACTTTCTTTGTCTTTTTTTTTTACGATTAGATAATAATAACTTGATTAATTTAATCTGGTTACCTTTAAAGTAATTATTGATAGATAAGGACTTACTGTTTGCATTTTGTTAATTGTTTTCTGATTGTTTTGTAGATCCCTTGTTCCTTTTTTCTTATTTTGTTGTCTGTTTGTGTATGTTCTGATGTCTTTTGACATCAGTATGCTTTGACATTTTATTGTGTTCTTTTTCTCCAAGGGTAAAACATTTATTTATTTATTTTTATTCATTTATTTATTGGAGGATAGTTGATTTTCAGCATTGTGTTAATTTCTGCTGTACAAGAAAGTGAGTCACTTATACATATACATATATCGACTCTTTTTTTAGATTCTGTTCCCATATAGGTCATTACACAGTATTGAATGGAGCTCCCTGTGCTATACAGTAGGTTCTTATTAGTTAACTATTTTATATGTAGTAGTGTGTATATGTCAATCCCAATCTCCCAATTTACCCCTCCCCCCATTTCTCCACGTCCTGGCTATTGTAAATAGTGCTGCAATGAACATTGGGGTGCATGTATCCTTTTGAATTATGGTTTTCTCCAGATATAAGCCCAGGAGTGGGATTGCTGGATCATATGGTACCTCTATTTTTAGTTTTTAAAGGAATCTCCATAATGCTTTCCATAGTGGCTGTACCAATTTACATTCCTACCAACAGTGTAGGAGGTTTCCTTTTCTCCACACCCTCTCCAGCATTTATTGTTTGTAGATTTTTTTGATGATGGCCATTCTAACTGGTGTGAGGTGATACCTTATTGTAGTTTTGATTTGCATTTCTCTAATAATTAGTGATGTTGGGTATCTTCTCATGTGCTTTTTGCCCATCTGTATGTCTTATTTGGAGAAATGTTTATTTAGATCTTCTCCCCATTTTTTGAAAGGATTTTTTACTTTTGGATATTGAGTTGCATGACCGGTTTGTATATTTTGGAGATTAATCCCTTGTCTGTTGCTTTGTTTGCAGATATTTTCTTCCTTTCTGTGGGTTGTCTTTTTGTTTTGTTGATGGCTTCCTTTGCTGTGCAATAGCTTTTACGTTTCATTAGGTCCCATTCTTTTATTTTTGTTGTTATTTTCATTACTCTTGGAGGTGGATCATAAAAGGTCTTGCTGTGATTTATGTCAGAGAGTGTTCTGCCTATGTTTTACTCTAACAGCTTTACAGTATCTGGTCTTACATTTAGGTCTTTAATTCATTTTGTGTTTATTTTTGTGTATGGTGTTAGAGAATGTTCTAATTTCATTCTTTTACATGTAGCTCTCCCGTTTTCCTAGCACCTCTTATTGAAGAGACTTTTTTTTCCATGCTATATTCTTGCCACCTAGATTAGGTGACCATAGGTGTGTGGGTTTATCTCTCAACTTTCTATTCTGTTCCATTGGTCTGTAGTTCTGTTTCTGTGCCAGTACCATACTGTTTTGGTGACTGTAGCTTTGTAGTATAGTCTGAAGTCAGGGAGCCTGATTCCTCCAGCTTTGTTTTTCTTTCTCAAGATTGTCTTGGCTATTTGGGGTCTTTTGTGTTTCCATACAAATTAAAAATTTTTTTTGTTCTAATTATGTGAAAAATGCTATTAGTAGTTTGATAAGGATTGCATTGAATCTGTAGATTAGTTTGGGTAGTGTAGTCATTTTCACCATATTGATTCTTCCAATCCAAGTACATGGAATATCTCTCTATCTGTTCGTGTCATTTTTGATATCTTTCTTCAGTATCTGTAGTTTTCTGAGTATAGGTCTTTTGCCTCCTTTGGTAGGTTTATTCCTAGGTATTTTATTCTTTTTGATGTGATGGTAAATGGGATTGTTTCCTTAATTTCTCTTTCTGATCTTTCGTTTTTAGTGTATAGGAATGCAAGAGATTTCTGTGTATTAATATTGTATCTTGCAACTTTCCCAAATTCATTGATGAACACTAGTTATAGTGTTCTTTTGTGTGATTATGACAGTTTTTTTCTCTTGTGGCTATCATGAGGCTTATATGAAATATCTTCAAGTTATAACACCCTATTTTAAACTGATAACAGTTTAACTTCAGTAGAATTCATAAACTTTATACTATTAGTTCTCCTCCCCCAACACATATTAGGTGATTGCTATTATCATTTACATGCTTTTTTATATTATGTAACAGCAGGTTATTGTAGTTATGGTTATTTTTACTACCTGCTAAAAATTTTTTAAACTAGTTTTAAGTGAATTATGTGCTACTTCACCATATTGCAGAATCCAACTATTACTATATATTTACCATTACTAAGGGATTAACACTACCTTTTCATTTTTTTATGATGTTAATTAATGTTCCTTTATTTCCAGTCAAAGAATCCCCTGAGCATTTCTTGTAAGGCAGGTCTGGTGGTTATGAACTCCCTCAGATTTTGTTCTTTCTGGAATATTTTCATCTCATCTTCGTTTCTGAATGACAGTGTGCTGGGTATAAAATTCTTGTTTGACAATTATTTTCTTTGAAAGCTTTGAGTATGTCATCCCATTCTCTTCTGCAGTGAAATGTTTCTGTTGAGAAATCTGCCAATCATTTTATGGGAGTTCCCTAGTATATAACTTCCTTCTTACTTCCCTCTTTTCTCTTGCTGCTCTTAAAATTCTTTGTATTTGACTTTTGACAATTAATTTATAATGTGTCTGGGTGTAACCCTATTCAGGTTCAACCTGTTTGGGGTTTTTGGGACCTCATGAATGTGGATATCCATTTCTTTCCCCAGGTTGTGGAAGTTCTCAGCCATTACTGTTTTAAATATACCTTCTGGGGCTTCCCTGGTGGCGCAGTGGTTGAGAGTCCGCCTGCCGATGCAGGGGACACAGGTTCGTGCGCCGGTTTGGGAAGATTCCCACATGCCGCGGAGCGGCTGGGCCTGTGAGCCATGGCCACTGAGCCTGCGCGTCTGGAGCCTGTGCTCCGCAACGGGAGAGGCCGCAACAGTGAGAGGCCTGCGTACCGCAAAAAAAAAAAAAAAAAAAAAAAAAAAAAAAAAAACCTTCTGTCCCTTTCTCTTTCTCTTCTCCTTCTAGAATTCCCATAATGTGAATATTGTTTATTTTCACTGTATCACTTAATTTCTGCAGGCTTTCTTTAATCTTTTTCATTCTTTTTTCTTTTTCGCTCCTCTCACTGGGTATTTTCCTAGTGTCCTGTCATCCAGGTTGCTGATTCTTTCTTCTGTATGATTGAGTCTACTTTTGAAACTGTCTGTTGAATTCTTCAGTTCAAATATTGTATTTTTCCCCTCAAGGATTTCTGGTGTTTTATTTTTTATTAAAAATTTTTTTTTTATGGTTGGTGTTTCCTTGTTGGACTTCTTTTGTTCATGCATGTTTTCCTAATTTAGTTTAGTTGTTTGTTTGTGTTTTCTTGTAATTCATTAAGCTTCCTAAAGAGAATTATTCTAAATTCTTGTCTGACAGTTCATAGATCTTCATTTCTGCAACCTCAGTTATTGGAGTTTTATTAGTTTCCTTGGTGGTGTCATATTTACCTTATTTTTTGTGAGTCTTGATTTCTTATATTTGTATCTATGCATTTGAGAAATGGGGCTCCTCTTCTAGACTTCATAGGTTTGCTTTGGCAGAGATAGTTTTTCACTCGTCAGCTCAGGTTGGGTTTCCAGCTGTGTCTGCTGGTTATGTCCTTGAGCAGCTGAGTCTGCTATATGGTCTATATTTGGGTGAGGCAGCACTTCAGGATTTGAGCATGGGTTGAGAGGTATGTGCCACTGACTGAGAGCAGCTGGATAGGACTGTTGGCTTGGTTCCCTCCCCAAGTGTGGCTGTAGGATGGGCTCCACAGTTGCCTCTATTCTCTGATCAGGTTTACTACATGGATAGAACTTGGTACTATATGCAGTAGTAGATGGGACTATGAATTAGATTTCCTGCCCTGGAAGGGTAGCAGGACAGGACCCAGATCCTATACAGCTCATTGTTTGAGGACTCAAATCAGTCTACAGTATGCACTGAATTCCCCAGTCAGGTGAGGCCATTTGTTTTGCTCTGCAGACAGAAGCCACAGGCTCTGCTTTCTGTTCTGGTGCCACTTTACATAAAGCTATCCGTTGGGCTATGTGGCTTTCTGTATTCTCTGCTTAGGTTCCCTGGTTGGACAGGCTGAAGACTGTCTTCAATAATGAGGAGGGCTATGAATTAGATTCCCTGCCCAGGCTCAGTGAGAACCCACTCTAAAGCCAGTAAAACTTTTTGTGTGTTGTCTTAACTCGAGCCGACCCATGCCCCAAGTTCCCTGACTAAACAAGGCCACTGACTTTACTTTGCAAACTGTGGCTCTGCCTGTCTTTCAACTCTAGTGCCACTGGGCTGCACAGCTTTCAGGAGTTGTCTGTAGCCCTTCTGGTCCCATGGGGCTGGAAGACAGTTTCCACAGTGGTTGAGGCTATAGCTTAGCTCCCTTGCCTGATTGGGAGGGGAAGGGGCCCCTCTAAGCAGTTCTGAATTTTCTGAATAGGCTCTCTAGTTGGGAGGGTCTGGGAGGTACCCTCAGCCTTGGTATGAATTAATTCCCCTGCCTGTGTGTAGCAGGGAAAGCCTCCACACCTGGCACTGGCTTTGCTCTGGGGGCGATCAGCTCTATTCACCCTCTTCTCAGCTGGAGCATCCCTGGGCTGCAGTGCTTCCTGGAGTTGTCACTAGTCCTTCTGGTCAAAGGGGCTAAAGACACCATCCATAGTGGGTAGGATGGTGGGTAGGGCTATGATTCAGCTCCTTGCCTCTGTATGGTCAAACCAGGCTCTAGGTTAAGCAAAACTCCTGTTTGAGGATCTGAATCATCAGATGGGCACACCTCTGAGTTTACTGGTCAGAGTGTGTCCTCCCACTTGGTTCTGCAGAATGAGCAAAACCTCCAGTTGGGATTACTACTTGGGCACTAGAGTTATAAACTCAGTCTGCCAAGATCCATGTGCTGGTTGTTGCAAGTCCCTCCCCACTTCTCTGTCACAGGCAGATTCCCAGTGGTTGTGCCCCGCAGATTCCCCTGCAATCCGTGTGGTGTGAGATCAGAGTAGTGGCTCCTTCAAAGTGACCCACAACACTGGGGGAGCTGGTTGTCCCTTGTGGGTTCTCTTTTCCCACTGGAGGAACTGAAGACTTAGAGGAGACCTCTCTTCATGGTGCTGCACTGGCCTGGGTGAGAGGTAATGTAGTCAAAGTGTATCTGCTTCAAGTACCTTCTAATGCAGTCTGTCTCAGTCTCTGTGGTGTGTGTGGGGGGTGCCTCAGCCACACTCCCGTGTTCTAGTATTTTCTCAGTGGTATCTTGTTCTTGAACACTTGTTACTTATCCTTGGGAAGGGGAGTGAAGTCAGGAACAACCTATGTTGCCATCTTGGTGATATCATTCTAATTTCTTATTCTTGATTTTAAAGTCTGTAGTCTTTTTCATCTTATTATCTTTCTTCTCATGCCTTGTATGTATATATGACTTGCTGCTTCCTGTGATTAACCTTCAAATATGTAATCTGTCCCTATATTTCTGGTTTCGGTATTTTTATTGTTTAACACACTGTTTTTTCCTGAGAAATATCCTGCCTTGGCTTCTGGGCAATAACTATTAACTTTTCATTTTTTTTCCTGAAATTCTAACCTTAATTCCCAAGAATTTTCATGATCTCTCAAAGCCAAGGTAAACTCAATCCAGTAGAGCTGGTACTTCATCTTCCCAGTCCCTAAAAGGAACTTCAGTTATCTTTGTGTCTTTCACTGTCCTCGCCTTTACCACTGATAAATCACTAAGTTCTATTTGTTCTACCTGTACAATAGTGTTTCATCAGTTTGTCATTTAATTTCATTGTTCCTCTTATACTGCAGGCAGTGACAGCATTTCACACCTAAAGTATTCTACTAGCTTTCCAATTGGTATCTCTGTTTTTGGCCTTTTTAATATAGTATTCTACCTTTTATGCTTATTCCAGAATTAGCTTCTGAAAATGTAGGTTAGAGTACATATCGCTTTTCAAATAAAAAACTTAGATGATTGTCTGTTACCTATGGAATACAGTCAGATTTCCTAAAATGGCATTCATAGGGTGCTATAACTGATTTCAGTGTGCTTGTTCAGACCAGCTCCCAAAGCATTATTCCATTAAGCTTAACTTTTAGCCATTTTTCTAAGCATGTCACGCGCTTTCATATCCTCATACTTTTGGTCCTCATGAACGTGGAATATCTTTTCCCTACTTTCTTTCCTGTCACTGAAAACCCATTAATTCTCAAAGGGTTAGATTGGTTTATTCCACCTTGCGGTATGATTTGTTGTCTGTAACCATTTTTATTTTGTAAATACTTCTGAAGCAGAAATAATTTTATTCCCAGTTGTATCCTTCACTTCATCCTTTACCACATACCCAACACATATTTTTTCTCTCTCTTTTGTTAGTACATAGTGTTCATTAAAAAATTCCAGAATGTTATTATGACGTTATGAGACTTCATAGATTCATGAGAGTTAGTTTGGCACTTTAATGCCTCACTTTTTTCAAACATGAATTATTTTATATAGAACAAGTATAGTTGGCAAAAAAAATGCAGAGTTAGTCATTAAAAAAGGCTTTGTTCATCAACTTCCTTTTCAAGAGCTGGTAAGTGCTAGATGTGCACATATAAACTGGCTTCCACTGCTTAGGGCTCATCACCTAGATCCTTCACCAAGACCGTTTCTTTCTGAATGTACAGCCTGCAGCTGATAATTCTTGATGAACTTAACTACCTGAATCACAAAAACTTAGCAAATGGTGGCCAATGCTGCTTGTTCTTTGCTAGTGAATAGTAAAATTAGTGAGAGTAGGGTGTTTGGAAAAGTAGTGGAAAGATTATTGAGCAGAATATTTACCAAATGTCAGAAAAAAATTTTGTGAACATAAAGCTAACAGTGAATAAAACTCAAACATTCTTGTAAATCCAACACAACTCATATTGATAAAAATATATGTATCACCTCAAACTATGTTTATCTAAAAAGCATTTGAAATTTGTAATTTTCAAATATTTTATTAAAAAATAGAAAAATTTGAAAATACAGACGAATAAAAAAAGAAAACTTTTTTAATCATAAGAAAGTAACACTATAGGCTTACATACTCATTTTTTAAACAAAAATGGGAGCTTACACTGAATTTACTTTTTATACATATTTTTATGTGTAATATTTTAATGTCTTACAACCATTAAATGCAATATTATTTTTAGTCATTGTATATTATCTAATTACTGTACTTTATTTAGTGAATCCACGAATGGTCAGTATCTAGAATTTCTCCCAAGTAAATTGTCTTGTAAAAATTTTGGCCAAGAATTTAGAAGAATATATTTGGGAGGACAAGAGCAGTAGGGGAAGGGAAAGAATTTGAGAGAGCACACTAAACCTCACATCCTCCCAGGGCATATTTGTAGCTCCAATATTGCTGAGTCACACACCAAAAAAAGGAAAAAATATAATATAAATATGTTCAGCCTGAACATTCAACTGGTTTAAAGTCCTTTGATGACTCAAAGCACAGTTCCAGACATCAGAAATGAAATCTCAATCTGTGCCAGTTAGATGTTAAATAACTGTATTTCATTATTAATACCAATAATATTTTATTCATTACAAATACGAAAGAGATCAGAGTTCATTCATTATTTCATTCATTAAACAGAGCTATGACAGCCTTGCTGTGTCCCTAGAATGGGAGGAAAATAGAAAAATGAATAGCCTCACTTTTAGTGTGTGTAGTAGGAAATGGAGGCAACCTGGGTGGTCAAGTCCAAGTAAGCTACAGTTTCTCTTAGTGCCCAACTGATTGGAATTACTTTAGCTGGGCCTGCTGCTTATCTAATCAGGCTCTTCTACTTCCTGGGTTCCAAAACTGCCTTGTAGGTCCAGCCTCCATACCTTTGGTCTGGTTCGTTCTTTGCAGAAAAGAAAACTACATTTTAGCAATGAAGACTCAACTACTTGTTAAATTTGCCTTTGGTTCCTTCCTAAGAGTTTTCTAAACTGCATTCCAAGGTTTGCTCTTTACATGGAGTAGACATTTTTGCAGTGGAAATAGAACAACTTCCGTGCTTTAAAAAAAAATCTAACAACCCTTTTTAAATAGTTTTGAGAGGTTTCACTATGGTAGGATTTAAATACATTAATGTGGCAGTAACATGGAGGCTCCTCAGGCCCCCTGTTTGCGTACTCCTGGAACTTTATTCTACTTATTTGTAGAATTATCCCAGTTATAATTTAAATAATTATTTGTTTAATTTGTGTATCCCCCATAGGTTGTAAGCTCCTTGAAGGCAAGTACCACGTTCATCTTCCTTATTTCTGTATTCCAGAGTGAAACATAGTCCGTGGTACAAAGTAGGAACTACAAAATATAGGTTGCATGAATAAATAACTGAATGGATATGCAAGAGCTGGACAGAATATGTAGTATTTCCCAGATGTATCTGAACAAGGAACCCTTTTGTGTTATATGTGTTAATATTTCATCCCATTTATTTTTCTACTTGGATTTCTTGCAGGCACTTCAAGTGCATGACTTCCAAATTAAGGCGATCATCTTGTGTACTGTATTTAGTTGTCCTCCTTTGTTCCCTGTGTCAGAAATGTCACCCTCAGGTGTCTAAATTAAAACCTGGCAATCATCCTTAACTTTTTGCACTCTCATCCACATTTCATCATCTCCCAACCCTCTTTGCTGTCTCTGAATTTACTTTTTCCAACCCTATTTTCAGACCTTAGTCCTAGACAAGAAGATATGTCTCACAATAGCCTCATAACTGGTTTTCCTTGCTGCCCTGTGATCACTTATCACATAATGACTGTCAGAGGTTTTGTCGTATTAATTTCTTGTTTAAAATATTTTCATGGGGCTTCCCTGGTAGCGCAGTGGTTGAGAGTCCGCCTGCCGATGCAGGGGACACAGGTTCATGTACCAGTCTGGGAAGATCCCACATGCCGCGGAGCGGCTGGGCCCATGAGCCACAGTCGCTGAGCCTGCGTGTCCGGAGCCTGTGCTCCGCAACGGGAGAGGCCACAACCGTGAGAGGCCCGCGTACCGCCAAAACAATAAAAAATAAAAAATAAAAAATTTTCATGACTTTAAGCAATTTTTATAAATTACTGCTTACCTCTTGATTTCACCATTTTACTCCTTGAGTCACTCTCCACTCTAGTTCTGCTGAAGATTATTGGTTCCCCAATGCCAGCATGTTCTTTTTAACGTTATTTATTTATTTATTTTTTTGCGGTACGCGGACCTCTCACTGTTGTGGCCTCTCCCATTGCGGAGCACAGGCTCCGGACGCACAGTCTCAGCGGCCATGGCTCACGGGCCCAGCCGCTCTGCGGCATGTGGGATCTTCCCGGACCCGGGCACGAACTCGTGTCCCCTGCATCGGCAGGCAGACTCTCAACCACTGTGCCACCAGGGAAGCCCCAGCATGTTCTTTTTAGCTTCTAACTAACTATCCTTTTTCTTTTTTCTAACTATACTGGAAGAATTATGGAAGCAAGACCTCTGCTATCCCATTACAGTTGAATATTTTACCTCTGTACAGGATCTAGCAGAGCTTGTATCCTCCTCAGGGCCTTCACCTTTGCTGTTTCCCCTGCCCACAGTGCACTGTCCCAGGTATCCTCCAAACTTTCTCCTTCACCTCCTTCCAGTATTTACCTTCAAGTATTACCTTCTTAGGTCCTTGACCACATTATTGTACCCCAGCCCCTGTCCATGCCTATCTTCCTTTATTATTTTATTGTGTCTCTGTTATGGACTGAATGTTGTGTTCCCTCCAAAATTCATATGTTGAAATCCTAACCTCCAATGTGATGATATTAAATTATGTGGCTTTTGGGAGTTAATAAGGTCATGAGGGTGGAGACCTTATGAATGGTATTAGTGCCCTTAGAAGAAGAGACATGGGAGAGGTGATTTCTTTCTCTGCCATGTTAGGATACAAAAAGAAGATGGCCATCTATAAATGAGGAAGAAGACCTTTATCAAGCACCAGATCATGCTGGCACTCTGATCTCAGACTTCCAGTCTCTAGAACAATGAGAAATAAATATTTTCATTTAAGCCATCTAGTCTATGGTATTCTGTTATAGAAATTGGATAATCTCTCTGGGGCTCAGCTGATCTGGAGAGAGCTGAGCTGTCAGGTGGCAGAGTAGCCAACTAAGATTACAAGCCAAAATGAAAGTAACAGTCAAATCTTTAATCACTTAATGCTATAGCATAAGCAAGAAGTTAAACTGGAGAAAGCATGAACTCCCCCAGTTCCATCCCCATGGAAAATGCACTAGTCTAGGGTCAGGTAGATCAGCACATGTGTGGGGGTTGTTTCACTGCTGAGGGAGTCCTGAACAAAAGGTTCCTGCAGTTTTATGGACCTGAGGGTTAGATGGGGTGAGGGAGAAAAAGATTAAGGCTGGAAAAGTACTGAGTACCAATTCAGAGAGAAGAAAATTGTCTTTGAAGTCACCTACCTCCATTTCCCATAAGGAGACAGAGGAGCCTGGAGAAAGCCTGGGCAGCAGGCTCCCCCCAAAAAAAAAAGCCTTGAATGAAGGTGCCTGGGCTAGGAATGGGAATATGCATAAGAGAAAATGGCTGGCCAAGGGAACCTGAGACCTTGACTACAACTCCTTTCTGATTGCAGTGCATTGGCTATACACCAAGTCTGGGGTGGGGAGGGCAGATTTCCCCCTGAGGCCTGCCAGATAAAGCCTTTATAATTGTCTATGGTCAGGCCTGAAAAATAGCACATAGGTTTTTAACCAGGAGCCAAACTCCTTGATCTCCCTAGAAGTTACCACTTTTAATATGCTGTAGGTTACAACTATATATTTTAATTATTTTTCTGTATATTTTAACTACAAAATAAGCTTCATGAGGGCATGGGAATTTTCTTGTTTGCTGTTGTATTGCTAATGTGTAGAAAACTACCTGGCACAAGTAATTAACAAATCGTTGTTCAATGAAAGAATTAGTGTTATTAATATCTGCATTTTTTCTTCGCAATTAAACTATACATTTCCTTGAGGATTGAGACCTTGCCACATATTTTTTATGTGTATCCTAATTCTCATCTAAATTAGATAGTCTAGCTGTTAAAAGTATTCTTCTCTAGATTTGTATGTAATTTTTAACCTGCATCTTAAGATAACACTTTAGAATTATAAAGGCTGAATTTAATCCCCACTTTATTTTAAAATTTGAAATATTTTAAATCAGGTGCCACATAGCTTCCTAAATTTTCTCTTTTCAATGTTAAATTTTCCTTTTAACAATTTATCATATGACAGTGAAATTATGCTTGGTTATTTTTATCTGTCAACATTGCTAGGGCATGGTACCTAAATATTTGGTCAAACATTAATCTACATGTGCTTAAAGATATTTTTTAGATGATATTAACATTTAAATCTGTAGACTTTGAGTGAAACAGATTGCCTTTCATAAAGTGGGTGGGCCTCATCTAATCAGTTGAAGGACTTAAGAAAAAGACTGACCTCCACCAAGGAAGAGGGAATTCTACCAGAAGACTTACTTCACCTTGAACTGCAACATCAACTCTGCCCTGGGTCCCAGCCTACTCTGCAGATTTTGGCAGTTTCCACAATCATGTGATTGTATGAGCCAGTTTCTTAAAATCTCTTCCTCTCTCTCTGTATATAGATTAGATATGGATATAGGTATAGGTATAGATATAGATATAGATATAGTTACATACATCCTATTCATTCTGTTTCTCTGGAGAACTTTGACTAACACAGGAGTCTTGTTGTTTATCATACTGTTTATTTTCTTCCAGAATCACTACTATTTATCAGTGTTCCACTTAATATATGGCTTCTAAGCAAACACAGTGCTCCACTTATGTTCTAATCAAAGTAAGGTACAGGATATTGTTGAATCCCTTGTTAAATACTGTATTTATGTAAATATAAGTGAGCACTTATTTACTGGCTCATATTAAATCTCTCATTAATTAAAAAATTGTCTAACTTTAGCATCTTTTTTGTTCCAGGAATTATCTTAGAAACTATGAATATTGAACTAAGAGGTATAGTCCCAATCCTTAAAGGACATGGATATTTCTTTCCTATTCACAGTCTTTACTGTGAGATATACTTTTAATTTTCAAATTTTTAAAATTATTTTTCTAATAAATCTTATTTGGAGTATAATAGCTTCACAATATTGTGTTAGTTTCTGTTGTACACCAAAGTGAATCAGCTATATGCATACATATGTCCCCATATTCCCTCCCTCTTGAGCCTCCCTCAAATCCTCCCTATTCCACCCTTCTAGGTCATTGCAAAGCACTGACCTGATCTCTCCGTGCTATGCTGCTGCTTCCCACTAGTTGTTTTACGTTTGGTAGTGTATATATGTTCATTCTACTCTCACTTTGCCCCAGCTTCCCCCACCTACCCCGTTTCCTCAAGTCCATTCACTATGTCTACATCTTTATTCCTGCCCTGCACCTAGGTTCATCAGTACCATTTTTTTTGAATTCCATATATATATGTTAGCATATGGTACTTGTTTTTCTCTTTCTGACTTACTTCACTCTGTATGACAGACTCTAGGTCCATCCACCTCACTACAAATAACTCAATTTCGTTACTTTTTATGGCTGAGTAATATTCCATTGTATATATGTGCTACATCTTCTTTATCCATTCATCTGTCGATGGACACTTAAGTTGGTTGCATGTCTTGGCTCTTGTAAATAGAGCTGCAATGAGCATGGTGGTTCATGTCTTGTTTTGAATTATGGTTTTCTTACAGTATACGCCCAGTAGTGGGATTGCTGGGTCATATGGTAGTTCTATTTTTAGTTTTTGAAGGAACCTCCATACTGTTCTCCATAGTGGTTGTATCAATTTACATTTCCACCAACAGTGCAGGAGGGTTCCCTTTTCTCCACACACTCTCCAGGATTTATTGTTTCTACATTTTTTGATAATGGCCATTCTGACTGGCGTGAGGTGATATCTCATTGTAGTTTTGATTTGTATTTCTCTCATGATTAGTGATATTGAGCATCTTTTCATGTGCCTCTTGGCCATCTGTATGTCTTCCTTGGTGGAATGTCTATTTAGGGCTTCCACCCATTTTTTTAATTGGATTGTTTGTTTTTTTGATATTGAGCTCCATGTGCTGTTTGTATATCTTGGATATTAATCCTTTGTCGTTTCATTTGCAAAAATTTTCTCCCATTCTGAGGGCTGTCTTTTTGTCTTATTTATGGTTTCCTTTGCTGTGCAAAAGCTTTTAGGTTTAGTTAAGTCCCATTTGATTCTTTTTGTTTTTATTTCTGTTACTCAAGGAGGTGGGTCAAAAAGATCTTGCTGTGGTTTATGTCAGAGTGTTTTTCCTGTGTTTTTCTCTTAAGAGTTTTTTGTTTGTTTGTTTGTTTTAACATCTTTATTGGAGTATAATTGCTTTACAATGGTGTGTTAGTTTCTGCTTTACAACAAAATGAATCAGTTATATATATATACATATGTTCCCATATCTCTTCCCTCTTGCATCTCCCTCCCTCCCACCCTCCCTATCCCACCCCTCCAGGTGATCACAAAGCACCGAGCTGATCTCCCTGTGCTATGCGGCTGCTTCCCACTAGCTATCTACCTTACGTTTGGTAGTGTATATATGTCCATGCCTCTCTCTCGCTTTGTCACAGCTTACCCTTCCCCCTCCCCATATCCTCAAGTCCATTCTCTAGTAGGTGTGTGTCTTTATTCCTGTCTTACCCCTAGGTTCTTCATGACATTTTTTTTTCTTAAATTCCATATATATGTGTTAGCATCGGTATTTGTCTCTCTCTTTCTGACTTACTTCACTCTGTATGACAGGCTCTAGGTCTATCCATCTCATTACAAATAGCTCAATTTCGTTTCTTTTTATGGTTGAGTAATATTCCATTGTATATATGTGCCACATCTTCTTTATGCATTCATCCAATGATGGACACTTAGGCTGTTTCCATCTCTGGGCTATTGTAAATAGAGCTGCAACGAACATTTTGGTACAGGACTCTTTTTGAATTATGGTTTTCTCAGGGTATATGCCCAGTAGTGGGATTGCTGGGTCATAGTTTTATAGTGTGTGGTCTTACATTTAGATCTTTAATCCATTTGGAGTTTATTTTTGTGTATGGTGTTAGGAAGTGTTCTAAATTCATTCTTTTACATGTAGCTGTCCATTTTTCCCAGCACCCCTTATTGAAGAGACTGTCTTTTCTCCATTGTATGTTCTTGCATCCTTTTTCGTAAATTAGGTGACCATATGTGCGTGGATTTATCTCTGGGCATTGTATCCTGTACCATTGATCTATATTTCTGTTTTGTGCCAGTACCATACTTTCTTGACTACTGTGCTTTGTGGTTTAGTGTGAAGTCGGGGAGACTGATTCTTTTTTTGTGATATCTTCTGGTTTGGGGATCAGGGTGATGGTGGCTTTGTAGAATGAATTTGGGAGTGTTTCTCCCTCTGCAATTGTTTGGAAGAGTTTGAGAAGGATTGCTGTTAGCTCTTCTCTAAATGTTTGATAGAATTCACCTGTGAAGCCATCTGGTCCTGGACCTTTTTTCTTGGAAGATTTTTAATTATGGTTTCAATTTCATTACTTGTGATTGGTCTGTTTATATTTTCTAATTCTTCCTGGTTCCGTTTTGGAAAATTGTACCTTTCCAAGAATTTGTCAGTTTCTTCGTGGTTGTCCATTTTATTGGCATATAGTTGTTTGTAGTAGTCTCTTTTAATCCTTTGTATTTCTGCAATGTCAGTTGTGATTTCTCCTTTTTCATTTGTAATTTTATTGATTTGAGTCCTCTCCCTTTTTTCCTTGATGAGTCTTGCTAAGGGTTTATCAATTTTATCATCTCAAAGAACCAGCTTTCAGTTTTATTGATATTTGCTGTTGTTTATTTCATTTATTTCTGTTCTGATCTTTATGATTCTTCCCTTCTACTGACTTTGAGTTTTCTTTGTTCTTCTTTCTCTAGTGGTTGTAAGTGTAGTGTTAGATTGTTTATTTGAGATTTTTCTTGTTTCTTGAGGTGAGATCAAATTGCTATAAACTTCCCTCTTAGAACTGCCTTTGCTGTGTCCCATAGATTTTGGATCATCGTGTTTTCATTGTCATTTTGTTTCTGTGTACTTTTAAATTTCTTATTTGATTTCTTCAGTGATCTCTTGGTTATTTAGTAGCTCACTGTTTAGTCTCCATGTATTTGTGTTTTTTACAGTTGTTTTCCTGATATTGATTTCCAGTCTTATAGCATCATGGTCAGAAAAGATGCTTGATATGATTTCAATTTTTAAAAATTTTCTGAAGCTTGATTTGTGAGCCAAGATGTGATCTACCCTGGAGAATGTTCCCTGTGCACTTGAGAAGAAAATGTGTTCTGCCACTTTGGGGTGGAATGTTCTCTAAATATCAATTAAATCTATTGGTCTCTTGTGTCATTTAAAGCTTGTGTTTCCGTATTTATTTTCTCTTTGGATGATCTGTCCATTGGTGAAAGTGACGTGTTATAGTCCTCTACTATTACTGTGTTACTGTTTCTCCTTACATGGTTGTTAGCATTTGCCTTATGTATTGAGGTGCCCCTATTTTGGGTGGATAAATACTTAAAATTCCTATAGCTTCTTCTTGGATTGATACTTTGATCATTATGTAGTGTCCCATCTTATCTCTTGTAACAGTCTTTTTTTTAAAAAAAATTATTTATTTATTTATTTTATTTTTGGTCGCGTTGGGTCCTTGTTTCTGCGCGCGGGCTTTTCTCTTGTTGCGGCAACGGGGGCTACTCTTTGTTGTGGTGCGTGGGCTTCTCATTGCGGTGGCTTCTCGTTGCAGAGCACGGGCTCTAAGCACGTGGGCTTCAGTAGTTGTGTCATGCGGGCTCAGTAGCTGTGGCTTGCAGGCTCTAGAGCACAGGCTCAGTAGTTGTGGCACACGGGCTTAGTTGCTCCGCGGCATGTGGAATCTTCCCGGACCCAGGCCCGAACCCATGTTCCCTGCATTGGCAGGTGGATTCATAACCACTGAGCCACCATGGAAGTCCTTGAAACAGTCTTTATTCTAAAGTCTATTTTATCTGATATGAGTATTGCTACTGCAGCTTTCTTTTGATTTCCATTTTCATGGAATATCATTTTCCATCCCCTCACTTTCAGTCTGTATGTGTCTCTATGTCTGAAGTGGGTCTCTTGTAGACAGCATATATATGGGTTTTGTTTTTGTATCCATTCAGCTAGTCTGTGTCTTTTGGTTGGGACATTTAATCCATTTACATTTAAGGTAATTATCCATATGTATGTTCCTCTGACCATTTTCTTAATTGTTTTGGGTTTGTTATTGTAGGTCTTTTCCTTCTCTTGTGTTTCCTGTTTAGGGAAGTTCCTTTAGCATTTGTTATAAAGCTGGTTTGGTGGAGCTGAATTCTCTTAGCTTTTGCTTTTCTGTAAAGCTTTCAATTTCTCTGTCAAACATGAATGAGATCCTTGCTGGGTAGAGTGATCTTGGTTGTAGGTTTTTGTCTTTCATCACTTTAAGTATATCCTGCCAGTTCCTACTGGCCTGCAGAGTTTCTGCTGAAAAACCAGCTGATAACCTTATGGGGATTTCTTTGTATGTTATTTTTTGTTTTTTTTCCATTGCTGCTTTTAATATTTTCTCTTTGAATTTAATTTTTGTTAGTTTGATTAATATGTGTATTGGTGTGTTTCTCCTAGGGTTTATCCTGTATGGGACTCTCTGTGCTTCATGGACTTTGGTTACTATTTCCTTTCCCTTGTTAGGGAAGTTTTCAACTATAATCTCTTTAAATATTTTCTCAGACCCTGTCTTTCTCTCTTCTTCTTCTGGGACCACTATAGTTTGAATGTTCATGCATTTAGTGTTGTCCAGTGGTCTCTGAGATTGTTTTCAATTCTTTTCATTCTTTTATATTTATTCTGCTCCTCAGCAGTTATTTTCACCATTTTTCTTCCATCTCACTTATTCGTTCTTCTGTCTCAGTTATTCTGTTATTGTTTTCTTCTAGTGTATTTTTCATTTCAATTATTGTATTGTTCATCTCTGTTCGTTTGTTCTTTAGTTCGTCTAGATCTTTGTTAAACACTTCTTGTATTTTCTCAATCTGTGCCTCCATTCTATTTCCGAGATTCTGGATCATCTTTACTATCATTACTCTGAATTCTTTTTCAGGTAGATTGCCTATTTTCTCTTCATTTATTTGGTCTTGTATGTTTTTACCTTGCTCCTTCATCTGTGACATATTTTTTTGCTGTCTTTTTTTTTTTTTAATGAGTGAGATTCTGTTCCTGTCTTACTGATTGTGTGGCGTGAAGCTTCAAGCACTATAGTTTGTAAGCTGTTGGGTAGAGCTGGGCCTTGGTGCTGAGATGAGTACCTCTGTGAGACCTCACTCCAATGCACCATTCCTTGGTGTCTGAGGTTCTCTGTTAGTCCAGTGGTTCAGACTCAGAGCTCCCACCAGAGGAGCTTTGGCCTGACCCCTGGCTCATGAACCAAGATCTGACAAGCCACGTGGGGTGGTGAAAGAAAAAAAGAGAACAATTACAAAGTAAAACATAAAATTAGACTTGGAAACTAACAGATATGTTAGAAAGAATATAAAAATAAAAATATAGATGAATCAACAACCGAAAGGTACAATGGTACCACGATAGTAAAAAAAAGAAGGAGGAAGGAAAAGAAGAAAAAAAAAAAAAGGGGTAAAGGCTTTGGCTATGGAGGGCGGGGCCTGAACAAGGGTGAGGTTTGGGCAGAGGGCAGGGCATATGCTTAGGAACTACAGGGCTAGAAAAGACCCTGGGGGTTGTGGGTGGTGAGGATTAGGCTCAACAGAATAGAAAGGCCCAGGTGTGCCCCCCACCCCTGGTTTCAGAGGGTGGGGGACCTCACCTGGGAGCTCAGCAGTCTCTCCTGCCTCATTGGGCGGGGCAAATGCCTTCCACTCCTCTTCCACTACTCCTGGATCGCCACTCCTGCCTACCTCTCCTGATCTCCCCAGCCTCCCTCCTATGTCACCAGGAGCCACGTGGCCTGGAGGGTCTTTGGAGGGGGCGTACCGGTCTGGAGGGTCTTTGGAGGGGGGTACCAGCCTGGGGCTCCCTGGGCCCGAGTGGTCTGTGTGATTGCCCTCCGCTCTTCCTGGAGAGTCTCTCCCACCTGCCTCTCATGATCTCCCCGGCCTCAGGGGCACTAATCTTGTCTGGCCTCCACTTCTCCTTCCCCCTCAGTCTCCCCACATCCCTACCGGTTCACTTGGGGGTTCCTGCCATCTCTTGGGGGCATGAGGGTCCCCACCAGCAGTCGGCAAGTGCCCTAGTTGTGGGGGAGCAAGGTTTACTTTTTAAACTGTAGTATTATACCTTATATTCTAGAATTCCTTCTTGCTCAATTTGATCCATTGTTCCAACCCTTAAAATGAAAAAGAAGTACTGATTTTTCAGTCATATTCTTTTATTCAATATTTGGCTATTTATGCAAATTGATGCATAACTTTTCTGTGTATACATACATTTTTTTAGCTCAAAATTGTGAATAAGGATCACAACAGTTTAAAAAAATAAGCCATGTAATAATCATGGTTTAAGAATAATTGTTCAGCTAACACATATCCACATAATTTACAAACATCCTCTCCACCTCTGTCTTGTCCAAAAAACATCAAGAAAACACTGCATTAAATGCCTCATTGTAATGCAGATTCACTATGTCTAAATAATTTAATTAATTTGGTATAATTTATTATAATTTAAGTTAGTGAACTTAAAGTGACTCTTGGTGATTGCCATTTCCTTTTCTAGGTGTTCATAGCCATCTATCTAATTATGTGTCTTGGAATTTTGCTGAGAATTGATGGAATGCATTATGATGTATAATTTCAATATGTATTTAAAATTTTTTTTTAACGTCCTTATTGGAGTATAATTGCTTTACGATGGTGTGTTAGTTTCTGCTGTATAACAACGTGAATCAGCTATACGTATACATTTATCCCCATATCCCCTGCCTCTTGTGTTTCTCTCCCACCCTCCCTATCCCACTCCTCTAGGTGGTCAAAAAGCACGGAGCTTATCACCCTGTGCTATGTGGCTGCTTCCCACTAGCTATTTATTTTACATTTGGTAGTACATATATGTCCATGCCACTCTCTCACTTCATCCTAGCTTCCACGTCCCCGTCCCCATGTCCTCAAGTCCATTCTCTTCGTCGACATCTTTATTCCTTCCTGCACGTAGGTTCTTCAGACCAGTTTTTTTTGTTTTCTTTTTAGATTCCATATGTATGTGTTAGCATACAGTATTTGTTTTTCTCTTTCTGACTTACTTCACTCTGTATGACAGACTCTAGGTCCATCTACCTCACTACAAATAACTCAATTTTGTTTCCTTTTATGGTTTAGTAATATTCCATTGTATGTATGTGCCACATCTTCTTTATCCATTCATCTGTCAGTGGACATTTAGATTGCTTCCATGTCCTGGCTATTGTAATTACTGCTGCAGTGATCATTGTGGTACATGTCACTTTTTGAATTATGGTTTTCTCAGGATATATGTCCAGTAGTGGGATGGCTGGGTCATATGGTAGTTCTATTTTTAGTTTTGTAAGGAGCCTCCATACTGTTCTCCATGGTGACTGTATCAATTTACTTTCCCACCAGTAGTGCAAGAGAGTTCCCTTTTCTGCACACCCTCTCCAGCATTTATTGTTTGTAGATATTTTGATGATGTCCATTCTGACCCGTGTGAGGTGATAGCTCATTGTAGTTTTGATTTTCATTTCTCTAATGATTAGTGATGTTGAGCATCCTTGCATATGTTTGTTGGCAATCTGTATATCTTCTTTGGAGAAATGTCTATTAAGGTCTTCTGCCCATTTTTGGTTTGGGTTTTTTGTTTTTCTGACATTGAGCTGCATGAGCTGCTTGTATATTTTGGAGATTAATCCTTTGTAAGTTGCTTCATTTGCAAATATCTTCTTGCATTCTGAGGGTTGTCTTTTCGTCTTGGTTATAGTTTCCTTTGCTGTGCAAAAGCTTTTATGTTTCATTAGGTCCCATTTGTTTATTTTTGTTTTTATTTCCCTTTCTCCAGGAGGTGGGTCAAAAAGTATCTTGCTGTGATTTATGTCATAGAGTGTTCTGCCTATGTTTTCCTCTAAGAGTTTTATATTATCTGGCCTTACATATAGGTCTTTGATCCATTTTAAGTTTGTTTTTGTGTATGGTGTTAGGGAGTGTTCTAATTTCCTCTTTTACATGTAGCTGTCCAGTTTTCCCAGCACCACTTATTGAAGAGGCTGTCTTTTCTTCATTGTATATTCTTGCCTCCTTTATCAAAGATAAGGTGCCCATCTGTATGTGGGTTTATCTCTGGGCTTTCCATCCTGTTCCATTGATCTATATATCTTTTTTTGTGTCAGTACCATATTGTCTTGATTACTGTAGCTTTGTAGTGTAGTCTGAAGTCAGGGCACCTGATTCCTTCAGGTCTGTTTTTCTTTCTGAAGATTGCTTTGGCTGTTCAGGCTCTTTTGTGTTTCCATACAAATTGTGAAACTTTTTGTTCTAGTTCTGTGAAAAATGCCCTTGGTAGCTTGATAGGGATTGCATTGAATCTGTAGATTGCTTTGGGTAGTATAGTCATTTTCAAAATGTTGATCCTTCCAGTCGAAAAACATGGTATATCTCTCCATCTTTTTGTATCATTTTTAATTTCTCTCATCAGTGTCTTAGAGTTTTCTGCATACAGGTCTTTTGTCTCCTTAGGTAGGTTTATTACTATGTATTTTATTCTTTTTGTTGCAGTAGTAAATGGGAGTGTTTCCTTAATTTCTCTTTCAGATTTTTCATCATTAGCGTATAGGTATGTAAGAGATTTTGTTTATTAATTTTGTATCTTGCTACATTACCAAATTCATTGATTAGCTTTAGTAGTCTTCTGGTAGAATCTTTAGGGTTCTCTATGTATAGTATTATGTCATCTGCAAACAGTGACAGTTTTACTTCTTCTTTTCCGATTTGGATTCCTTTTATTTCTTTTTCTTCTCTGATTGCTGTGGCTAAAACTTCCAAAACTATATTGAATAATAGTGGTGAGAGTGGATACCATTGTCTTGTTCCTGATCTTAGTGGAAATGGTTTCAGTTTTTCACCACTGAGAATGATGTTGGATGTGTGTTTGTCACATATGGCCTTTATTATGTTGAGGTAAGTTCCCTGTATGCCTTATTTCGGAGGGTTTTTTATCATAGATGAGTGTTGAATTTTGTCAAAAGCTTTTTCTGCTTCTATTGAGGTGATCATATATGTTTTCTCCAATTTTTAATATGGTGTATTACATTGATCAATTTGCATATATTAAAGAATCCTTGCATTCCTGGGATAAACCCCACTTGATCATGTTGTATGATCCTTTTAATATGCTGTTGGATTTTGTTTGCTAGTATTTTGTTGAGGATTTTTGCATCTATGTTCATCAGTGATATTGGCCTGTAGTTTTCCTTTTTTGTGACTTCTGTCTGGTTTTGGTACCAGGGTGATGGTGGTCTCGTAGAATGAGTTTGGGAGTGTTCCTCCCTCTTCTATATTTTGAAAGAGTTTGAGAAGGATGGGTGTTAGCTCTTCTCAAAATGTTTGATAGAATTCACCTGTGAAGCCATCTGGTCTTGGGCTTTTGTTTGTTTTAAGATTTTAATCACAGTTTCAATTTCAGTGCTTGTGATTTGGTCTGTTTATATTTTCTCTTTGTTCCTGGTTCAGTCTCAGAAGGCTGTGGTTTTCTAAGAGTTTGTCCATTTCTTCCAGGTTGTCCATTTTATTGGCATATAGTTGCTTATAGTAGTCTTTCCTGATTCTCTGTATTTCTGCTTTGTCAGGTGTTACTTCTCCTTTTTTTTTTTTGCGGTACGCGGGCCTCTCACTGTTGTGGCGTCTCCCGTTGTGGAGCACAGGCTCCGGATGTGCAGGCTCAGCAGCCATGGCTCATGGGCCCAGCCGCTCCACGGCATGTGGGATCTTCCTGGACCGGGACATGAACCCGTGTTCCCTGCATTGGCAGGCAGACTCTCAACCACTGTGCCACCAGGGAAGCCCTACTTCTCCTTTTTAATTTCTAATTCTGTTGATCTGAATCTCTTCCCTTTTTTTCTTGATGAGTCTGGCTAATGGTTTATCCATTTTGTTTATCTTCTCAAAGAACCAGCTTTTAGTTTTATTGGTCTTTGTCATTGTTTCTTTCATTTCTTTTTTATTTATTTCTGATCTGATTTTTACCATTTCTTTCCTTCTGCTAACTTTGTGTTCTTTTTTGCTCTTCTTTCTCTAACTTCTTTAGGTATAAGGTAAGGTTGTTAATTTTAGATGTTTCTTGTTTCTTGAGGTAGGGTTGTATTGCTGTAAACTTCCCTGTTAGAACTGCTTTTGCTGCATCCCTTAGGTTTTTGGTCATTGTGTTTTCACTGTCATTTGTTTCTAGGTATTTTTTGATTTCCTCTTTGATTTCTTTAGTAATCTTTTGGTTATTTACTAGTGTATTGTTTAGCCTCCAGGTGTTTGTATTTTTTACAGTTTTTTTCCTGTAATTGATATATAGTCTCTTAGCGTTGTGGTCAGACAGGATATTTGATACAATTTCAATTTTCTTAAATTTTCCAAGGCTTGATTTGTGACCCAAGATATGATCAATCCGGGAGAATGTTCCATGAGCACTTGAGAAGAAAGTGTATTTTGTTGTTTTTGGATGGAATGCCCTAATAATATCAGTTAAGTACATCTTTTTAATGTGTCATTTAAAGCTTGTGTTTTCTTATTTATTTTCATTTTGGATGATCTGTCCATTGGTGTAAGTGCAGTGTTAATGTCTGTTATTACGGTGTTACTGTCAATTTCCCCTTTTATGGCTGTTAGTATTTGCCTTATGTATTGCGGTTCTCCTATGTTGGGTACATAAATACTTACAGTTGTTATATCTTCTTGGATTGATCCCCAATCATTATGTAGTGTCCTTCTTTGTCTCTTATAACATTCTTTATTTTAAAGTCTATTTTACCTGATATGAGTATTGCCTCTCCAGCTTTCTTTTGATTTCCATTTGCATGGAATATCTTTTTCCATCCCCTCGCTTTCAGTCTGTACGTGTCCCTAGGTCTGAAGTGTGTCTCTTGTAGACAGCATGTAATATATATGGGTCTTGTTTTTGTATCCATTCAGCCAGTCCATGTCTTTTGGTTGGAGCGTTTAATCCATTTATACTTAAGGTAATTATCGATATTTACGTTCCTGTTACCATTTTCTCAATTGTTTTGGGTTTGTTATTGTAGGTCTTTTCCTTCTCTTGTGTTTCCTGCCTAGAGAAGTTCCTTTAGCATTTATTGTAAAGCTGGCTTGGTGGTGCTGAATTTTCTTAGCTTTTGCTTTTCTGTAAAGCTTTTAATTTCCCTGTTGAATCTGAATGAAATCCTTGCTGGGTAGAGTAATCTTGGTTGTTGGTTTTCCCTTTCATCACTTTAAATATGTCCTGGCAGTCCCTCTGGCTTGCCTAGTTTCTACTGAAAGATCAGCTGTTACCTTATGGGGATTCCCTTGTATGTTATTTGTTGTTTTTCCCTTACTGCTTTTAATATTTTTTTCTTGTGTTTAATTATTGATAGTTTGATTAATATGTGTGTTGGCGTGTTTCTCCTTGTATTTATCCTCTATGGGACTCTCTGTGCTTCTTGGAGTTGATTGACTATTTCTTTTCCCATATTAGGGAAGTTTTCAACTATAATCTTGTCAAATATTTTCTCAGTCCGTTTCTTATTCTCTTCTTTTGAGACCCCTATAATTCAAATGTTGGTGTGTTTAATGTTGTCCCAAAGGTCTCTGAGACTGTCCTCAATTCTTTTCATTCTTTTTTCTTTTTTCTGCTCTGCAGTTATTTCCATTATTTTATCTTCCAGGTCACTTATCCATTCTTCTGCCTCAGTTATTCTGCTATTGATTCCTTCTAGAGAATTTTTAATGTTATTTATTGTGTTGTTCATCATTGTTTGTTTGCTCTTTAGTTCTTCTAGGTCCTTGTTAAACGTTTCTTGTATTTTCTCCATTCTATTTCCACGATTTTGGATTATCTTTACTATCATTACTCTGAATTCCTTTTCAGATAGACTGCTTATTTCCTCTTCATTTGTTTGGTCTGGTGGGTTTTTACATTGCTCCTTCATCTCCTGCGTATTACTCTGTCTTCTCATTTTGCTTAACTTGCTGTATTTGGGATCTCCTTTCTGCAGGCTGCAGGTTCGTATTTCCCGTTGTTTTTGGTGTCTGCCCCCAGTGGGTAAGGTTAGTTCAGTGGCTTGTGTAGACTTCCTGGTGGAGGGAACTGGTGCCTGTGTTCTGGTGGATGAGGCTGGTCTTGTCTTCCTGGTGGACAGGACCGCATCTGGTGGTGTGTTTGGGGTGTCTGTGAACTTATTATGATTTTAGACAGCCTCTCTGCTAATGGGTGGTATTGTGTTCCTGTTTTGCTATTTGTTTGGCATGAGGTGTCCCACACTGGAACTTGCTGGTCGTTGAGTGGAGCTGGGTCTTTGTGTTGAGATGGAGATTTCTGGGAGAGCTCTTGGCAGTTTATGTGGGGACAGGGAGTCTCTGGTTGTCCAATGTTTTGTACTCGGCTCTCTCACCCCAGAGTCTCAGGCCTGACACCTGGCTGGAGCACCAAGACCCTGTCAGCCACATGGCTGGAGGATGGGTAAGTCAGAAAGGAGTCAGGTTTCCAGCTCTTGGATGGTGGCCAACTCGGGGTTGGGGCTCTACTGGTCTGCCTCAGTGGTTGGTGTAGCCACTCTGGGAGCTTTGAGACGTTAGTTCTGGAAGGAGAGATTTGGAGCCCCTGTACCTTAGATTTTACAAAAAAATCAGAAAAACATTGATGTCTATATCATTTTCTATCACTCTTCCCAGTCATCATGCTCATACAGATACTTGTTACATTGGTGATATAATTATATGCAGAATGAGGGTTGTCCTGTGGTACCCAAGCCCAGCGATGCACTTGTACTTGTGAACCACATATTAGTCCATTTGAAGAGAACCAATTAAGTTCTTCCATCTCTTCATGGCATCCATTTTCCTCTTCGTGTGATCTTTCCCCCTTCCTTTCCTTTCCTTTCCTTTCCTTTCCATCTTTTCTTATTCCTCTTTGTTTTGGCAGAGATTATTTCTGTGTTTCCTAGTTATCTAGTTATCTTCACAACTAGATAACAAATACTACCAGTAATTCTCAAGCTTATATCCTGTCTATTTCAGAAAGTAGCCTATTTTAAGATGAAATCTGTTATCCCATATTCTATGCAAAAATGGTTGTTTCACTTGGTTAAGGTTTCCCTGTCTGGATTAATCAGTTTTCTCAGGAGTTGCCATTATATTGCATGAACATGACTACCTATTAATCATGTGGATAGTTGAAATTAGACTTTCTAGAGCTAGATGTGATATTCAGAAAATTTAGTAGGTATCCATTAAACATGGTGTCTCATTTAGGTATCCAAAGGTGAGAAACTGAGGACAGCCTGGACAGATGAAACCTGGAATTGAAAAGATAGTAACTGAGGCTACTCTCTATCATTCCTGGGCTATATAGTCTCTCATCTACACTTTTCTCTATGTGCATGTCTTATGGTCTTGATGCTCTCAGAGTACTTGCGTACTTTGGCTACCCATGGTCTTTGCTTCTCCATGACATCAGAGTGCAGATGGCTTGGACTTGCCAAAATGCTGACCCTGGCCTGACGTAAAATGACTCTTCAATTTCAGTGCTTACCTTTTTCTGATTGGTTACTGTTTCTGAGTTTCTTAGTTTATTTTCTTATACAGAGAGAATCTTCTTAGTTACTACTTGCCAGTGGATTGGCTGGAGTTTTTTTTTTGTTGTTAGATGCCTACTGCTGAGAATGGGACAAAGGCAGGGCAAGCATATTGACAGATGTTTTTGCTTGTATAGAATATAATTTATCTATTCATGGACATTTAAATTTACCTCTTATTATAGGGATAATGATCTAGTGTCTTTTATTTGCATTTGTTTTACCCTTACTAGTATAAATATATATTTTCTTCATAGAGATTGTGAGTACCATGTTAATTGTTTTTGATTAATATGAAATGATCAGCATCAAATACTGAAATTAATCATTTATTTTTTAAAAAAATACTCTGCACATAGCTGACAGATCTTTTTTATTATCTTTAGTTATATTAATAACTCTATACTGAACTTTGTATTTCTGCACTCTCCTTAATCTCCTTGAGCCTCAGTTTCCTGGTCAGTAAAATAGTTATAGAAACACTTCTATGTGAACAAATTAGCATCTTGTTTCCACATAAAAGATGTTGAAAATATAATCCTTTCCCTTTCCCTGTGTTACAGTATATATAGGAAAATATAGCTATGTTAGTTTCCTTTGTATAGCTTTCCTTTTTGTGTCTACTTTGTTGTAGCAATTTATAATTTTCTTATCAGAATTTGTTTTTCAGGGGCTCCAATCCTATTAAAAGACTGAGGTCATGGATTCATTCAGATATCCTCTCTAAAATTTTTGAAATCTGCTTTTCTAAAGTCCAAGTTAGCTGTCAGAATGTGCTGAGGGTTTTCTTCCTTGGCTATTTCAAGCACTAAGATGACAAGTTGACTTTCTCCCAAGGTTCCTATCAGTTTAATTTCATGAACCAGTTCTTTCTTTTTGGTCAAAATTAAGTCCAGAGAAATAGTCCCTCATTGTTTCATCAGAGAGCTGAGAGAAATTTTCTGCAAAATGAGACTTCTAACAGATGTCTGGTTCATTGACATCTCAGCTATAACCTGCCTAACCTAGTTCATTCTCACATCAGAATTATTTATGCCTGTCACTCCTTTAATTCTCAGTATGGTATAGTGCACTGTTTCTCAACCTGGTCTGAAGATGCAATTTCATGGTTCATGAGTACTCTATAGAAATTTAACATTTTGCATTTTATTTTATTTATTTTTTTAATGTTCTTTTCTTTTATAATTTATTTTTTATTAAAGTCTAGTTGATTTACAATATTGTGTTAATTTCTGCTGTACAGCAAAGTGACTCAGTCATATACTTACACACGTTCTTTTTTATATTCTTTTCCATTATGGTTTGTCTGAATAATAGTCTAAAAGTTAATGTAACCACATTCTGGATTATAATTTCACTTCCTGGATTTGCATACATATTTATGATTTCATAGGTGTCACATGATCACCTAAAGTGATAACTATTTAACATTATTGTGCTGATAAAATAAATAGGGCTGCCACTAAGATGGTATCTCTTACTGTCTAAGTGAAAACAATAATCATATATACATATTTTAAAAATTATTTTATCTATTATAAACACAGTTATCTTTTTGCAAAATAAACTTGCAACTAAATGACATTTTCATGAATAAATATGTAGTTTTTCAGTAGATTAAAACATTGATTTGACATCATGAATAAGTGCAGTACTTGTTCACTTTTCACTGGTTAATGAGAACAGAGGTGGACTTGGCATGTAAATAATACATTCTCATCAAATGAAGGCTATGCTGTTCCATGGGAATAAAGGTGCTGAAGAATTTGAAGAGAAAAGGTGGAGGAAGAATTGAATCATTGCATGGCACACACAAAACAACCTAAAGCATAACAATATATTTCATATCTACCTTGATTTATTTAAAGAAAACAAATATTCCATTAAATAATGTTGAATGTTGGTGGTAATATTGGCCATTGTTTTAATTTAGACTAAACTTTATAATTGTGCTAGAATTAGAATAGGTGTTTGAGCTTAAATGGTGAAAATAAGGAATTCTTTGTCCTAGTGAAGCTTTTTTAGCAAAGTCAGGGACATCATACAAGCCTGTGACTACTGCCATGGTACTATTTACCCCATGATATAGTGCTGTCTCCTGAGATGACAAGTGAATGAAGCAACATCTTTCCATTCCCCTGCCACCATTTATACAGCTGCTCTGCATTAGGTCCTCTAATATCAAGTTTGTGGTTGGTAGTTAAAGGTTGAAATAGAAATATAGTACATCTGAGTATAGGTTTATTTAATAAAAAGTTTTCAAGCAGCCCAGCTGTCTGTATGGGTGGTCTCAGATTGTGTGTGAGAGAATGGGGGAAGAAGGTAAGGTAAAGGTAGTAAAGTAAAATATGTGTCAGGAAGAGAAAGTAGAGTAGGAAAGAGAAAAAGAAGGAAAACAGGAAGATGAGAGAGAAAGAGGGAATGAAGTGAAAAATACAAAGAGAGAATGCAAATTAAATATGAAATTGAGATTAATAACCTAAAATAATTATAAAATTACATAGTTAATTAAACCAAGATAGAAAATATACTTTATTATTTTCTAATATTTTTTCTTCCAACTCCTTTTTGTTTTTCCTCATAACTAAATAATATGTTCCAGTAATTCATTTTTCAAAATATTTAGAATATGAGATAATCATTATACTTCATGGTGTGTACAGATACTGGTTAAAATTCCAAGATTCACATTTTTACTGGTAATAAAGCTAAATGAAAAATTAAAATTTTAGGCCTGAGTATGTGAAATTTATTGTCAGAAAAGCAGGTTCCAGAATGTAATTATTAACTTGTGATTCTGATAACTAAGTAATATACTTTGAAATATTATTTAACCTCACAAGTAATCATGAATAAAATTTAAAATAAGATATATTTCATCTAAGGCACTGGAGAATATAAAAGTAGAAAAAAAGTGGTAAATATAGAAAAAGTTAACTGAAATAATATAATAAGAATGAGATAAATTTTCTTATTAAAACACATAATTGCAGTTTAAATCAAATATTTTCTTTAAAGACTCTATGCTGTTTGCAGGAGATATTTAAAAAATGAAGTGATTAAAAATATAAATACATTATGCAAGCAAATGTCTAATAAAAAACACAAAGTTGTACTACTAATGATAATATCAAATAAATTAGGTCTTTTTATTTGGCAAAAGTTTAAATCAAAGGGACACTGAAGAGTTCTTGCATGATAGCCTGATAAAGGATTAATATGTAAAAACTAAAATAAAACCGAAACCAGAACATCTGTAATAAAGGTAAAAAATGCCTTTTACAAAGATAGCAACAAAAATCCTATAATATTGAACAAGAAATGTAAATACTCTATTACAAGTGGTTTCTCAGATCTTTGGAGAAAATCATGATTTGGAGAGAGTTAACTATTGGAAAATAAAGTTAATTTATATCTGTTTTTATTGTGCTCACAATATACATTAAATTTAGGATGAATTGTTGATATGAATTGGTTAAATAATGAGGGATTCACAGCCCACAATATTAGACTCTAGCAGATTCACAATAAACATTATTTTTAAAGTCCTAAGCTTTTTTCATGAAAGCCTTGCCTAATTTAACCTGACATTTTTTCTAGAGTTATTTGTTCATGGAATATTTTTCCACAAAATAATGTTTTATTAACTTTCCATGTAACTAAAACTATGCTGATACAACCTTGGCAAATTCTGTGCTGAAAATGAAGATGGTTACTATTTTTTTTTTCTGGAAGAGCAAGCTATGAAATGAGATAAATATATATATACAAATTTTGGAATGAATATTGCCAAAATCTTTAATGGTTTGCTGATAATAAGTTACCTACCTGAGAAAACCAAGAGGATCAATTGAAAATGTTTTGGACCTAATAAGTGAGTTCCGTGAAATGGCTTTTTATGAAATCAATATACAAAATCAGTATCATTTCTATATACCAACAAGAAACAATTGGAAAATTTGAGAAACATATTCTGTATATGATATCACTGAAATTAAACTTCATGAGAAATTTTGTAGGACTTCTATATTAAAACAAAGAAAAAATACACAAAACTGTATTTAAAGACATTATAAACAAAACTTCACAGTGTGTAGCAACGTGAGTTGCTATACATTTCTTGAATCCTATTCTGATTCTTTCTATCCCACTTCCTTAAAATGTCTTTTTAACATGAGGCTTTTAAGGAAAAGATACTCATTAGAGTAAGATCAACTTCCTGCAAGTTTCTTCCACCAGAAAAGGAAGAGGAGTAAGGTACTAATTATATATTTAATTACTTTATTTCTTTTCAGGATGAAAGCTCAGAAATTCAAACCACTTTATTTTTTGGCTAAGTTGTGCTGCCTAGTAAAAGTTTTCCTTGATTTATAATATATTGTGAACCAGAACATTATACTTCCTGAAATTTCCTTATGCAATATGATATTTTTTTCAAAAGAAGAAAACTACTATATTGCAGAGGAAATTTCTTAGCAAATAGAGTCATTACTGCCTTATCATTTCTTATTACGCCAAAGTTAAACAACTTAAAAATTCTTTGTAATTAGTCAAAGTTCAAACATAATTTTTTGATGGTAAAACTGGACAAAATGATTATATTTTGAAGAATAGTCACAATAGAATAACCAAGGAAACATTGAACATTTCAAATTAATAAATAAAAATATGCAAACAGAGTAGGTATACCAGTGAAAATAATAGTGCATCATGTTGAACCTTGTATATAAAGAACTTACTAATAATAACGATTTCTCAAGCAGTATAAAAAAAAAGAATACACAGTAAATGGTACTGTATCAATTGCTAGCCATTTGGGAAACAGCACTTTTAATACCTCTTATACCTTCATAAACATTATACCTTCATAAACATTAAAGTTAAATAAGTACGGAATATTTTCAGTAAGAGCACAGTCCATGATATAATGTTGTCATGAACTCACAGATTTTGTGTTTATTTGTTTTATAGTAGGCAGTTTGTTTTGTAGAGAGCATGTATCAAATAAATACACGTGTGTGGACAGGGTGTGGCACATGGAGGCTTTGATAGGGTACATTATTGTATAATTTTATATTGAAGTCATGTGCAAACCTGCATCTAAAATATACAGATGCAAATCATAAGCTTCATTCCTCGTCATCATAAGAAGTTCCTTTATATGGTTTATTTGAAGGTTGCATAATAAACGGGCTTACTTAGCCTCACTAGTCCATCATTGGTGTTCCAGTGATTTAAAACTTTACTATATATAGCAGATTTTATGTGTTTAATTAGAAAAGTAATTAAAAATTACAAGCTTCAGTATTCTCATACATGTCATATGAATAATAAAACCTTAATCGTTGGAATTAAGTAAGACTGCATATATAATATACACTGGCATTTAGTAGTCACTTAAACATGAATTTTCTTCTATCTCTCTTTCCTGAATGACCTGCCCACTCACAACAAATGCCTAGTATAAAGTAACATATGTGATATGTGGTAAATGGAAGTTAATTAATTCATATTTTTTTCCTTTTTAGATAGTAACCTACTAGAACAACTATCCCAAAGAATCCACACTAACAGGTATAATTTATGCAGTGAAACAGTGGAGAGCCCCAAATCCAACACCCAGTTTGCTTATCTGTAGCTCTGGCCTGGACCCTGAATGTTCTAGGTTACTGTGATGAATATGGCATGTACAATATTGAAAATTCAAAAGTCAGAAAATTTGCATTTACATTTCTGTGTACCCAATTTTTTTTTTTAATCCAGAGCTAGGCAAAATCTCAAATTACTGTTGCCTAAAAGTCTTGTTTCAGTCCTCAAATGCTGTTCTCTTTTCCTGTAGTATTCTTCCAGTGTGAGCACTCTTCTCAACTTACCTGCCTAAATTCTACTCAAAATTAAGTTCTTAATTTAGACATTATTTCCCTGGGAAGTATGTGTTTTGTGATTCTGACAAACCTAGATAATATACTTACCCTTTCATGTACTTCCATATAATCTTGAGCTTCCTCATCCAAGACATTTCTCAAATTGCACTGAAATTACTTTTCTTATGTATTTGAGTTGCATACTGGATAGTAAGCTCCCTGAGAGTAGGGAACTGCTGTATTATTTACCATTGTCTCCTTATTGCTATGCTTAAATCATGTACAGTGTAGATATTCAATTAGTATTTTTTGAATTGAGACTCATTAGGAAAAGGATGCCTATGGAATTAAATCCAGTATAAAATCTGGGAAGAGAAATGTGTAAATTATAAACTCAAATCAGCATTTGGAAGCTTATTTTGACTTTTAAACTATTTAACCTAATACATTCAATCTCTGTAGTGAGGAATCTAAAATAAAAACTAAGTTACGCCTTGTGAAAAACATTCACTATTACTTAAATGTTTAATGGACAGTTTATTTTTTATTGATTAATTTTTATATTTTAAAATTTTAAATAATTTTTACTGAAGTATCGTTGACATACAATATTCTGTTAGGTTCACGTGTACTATATAATGATTTGAAATTTGCACACATGAAATTATCACCATGATAAGTTTAGTAACCATCTGTCCCTATACAAAGTTATTGTGATATTATTAATCATATTCCTTATGGTGTATATTACATCTCTGTAAATTAATTTATTATATAACTGGAAGTTTGTACCTTTTAATCCCCTTTAACTATTTCGCTTCCTACCCCCCACTTTTGACAAACACCCATTTGTTCTCTTAATCTGAGTCTGTTTTTGTTTGTTCATTTCATTTTTTAATGAGAGCATGTGGTATTTGTCCTTGTTTGATTTATTTCACTGAGCTTTATAGATCCATCCATGTTGTCACAAATGGCAAGATTTCATTTTTTTTTAATGGCTAACACTCCTTTGTGTGTATGTGTGTGTGTGTGTGTGGGTGTATATGTATATATGTTTATGTATATACCACGTCTTCTATATCCATTTGTCTATTGATGGACACTTAGGTTGCTTCCATATCTTGGCTGTTGTAAGTAATGCCCCAGTGAACATTAGAATGTGTATAGTATATCTTTTTAAATTAGTGTTTTTGTTTCTTTGGGTAAATACCCAGAAGTTGAAATTGCTGGGTCATATGGAAGTTCTAATTTTAATTTTTTGAGGAGCCTCCATACTGGTTTCTGTAGTGGCTGCACCAATTTACAATCACACCAACAGTGCATGAGGGCTGCCTTTTCTTCATGTAGTTAGCAACACTTGTTATTTGTTGTCTTTTTGATGACAACCATTCTGACAGGTGTGAGACAGTATCTCATTGTGTTTTTAATTTGCATTTCCCTGATGATTAGTGATGTTGAACATCTTTTCATGTTGGCCATCTGTATATCTTCTTTGGAAAAATGTCTATTTGAGTCCTCTGCCTGTTTTTTAAATTGGATGTTTGTTTTTGATGTTGCCTTGTATGAGTTCTTTGTATAGTTTGGATATTAACTCCTTATGGGATACATTATTTGAAAATATCTTCTCCCATTCAGTAGGTGGCCTTTGCATTTTGTTGATAGTTTCCTTTCCTGTGCCAAGGATTTTTAGTTTGATGTAGTCCCATATGTTTATTTTAGCTTTTGTTTTCCTTGCTTGAGGAGACATTGAATAAAATATTGATAAGACCAATGTTAAAGAGCATACTGCATATGTTTTCTTCTTGAAGTTTTATGGTCTTACATTTAAGTCTTTAATCCGTTTTAGTATATTTTTGTATATGGTATAAGAAAATGTTCTGATTTCATTCTTTTACATGTGGCTGTCAAGTATTCACAGCACCACTTACTGAAAAGACTGTCTGTCTCCCATTGTATATTCTTGCCTCCATTGTCATAGATTAATTGACCGTAAGTGAGTAGGTTTATTTCTGGGCTCTCTCTTCTGTTCCATTACTCTCTGTGTCTGTTTTTGTGCCAGTACCATACTGTTTTGATGAATGTAGCTTTGTGGTATAATCTGAAGTCAGGGAGTGTAGTTCCTCCAGCTCTGTTTTTCTTTCCCATGATTGTTTTGGTTACTCATGGCATTTTATGTTTTCAAACAAAGTTTAAAATGATTTGTTCTAGATCTGTGAACCATGTCATTGATATTTTGATAGCCATTGCATTAAATCTGTAGATTGACTGGGGAAGTATAGTTGTTTTAACAATATTAATTCTTCCAATCCATGAGCATAGTAAATTTGTCCATTTGTTTGTATTGTCTTCAGTTTCTTTCATCAATGTCATCATTTTCTGAGTGCAACTTTTTACCTCCTTGGTTAGGTTTATTCCTTGGTATTTCATTCTGTTTGATAAAATTGTAAATAGGATTATTTTCTTAATTTCTCTTTTGATAGTTCATTGTTAGTGTATAGAAACACAACAGATTTCCATATATTAATTTTGTATTCTGCAACTTTACTGAATGCATTTATTAGTTCAGATAGCTTTTTAGTGATGTCTTTAGAATTTTATATATATAGTATCCTGTCATTTACATAAGGTGACAGTTTTACTTCTTCCTTCCCAATTTGGATTCTGTTTTTCCTCTTTCTTGTCTGATTGCTGAGGCTAGGACTTCCAATACTATGTTGAATAAAACTGGCAAGAGTGGGCATCCTTTTCTTGCTCCTTATCTTAGAGGAAATGCATTCAGATTTTCACTGTTGAGTGTGATGTTGGCTGTAGGTTGGTAATATAAAGCCTTTATTATGTTGAGATATGTTCCCTGTGTACCCACTATGAATTGAGAGTTTTTGTCATAAATGGATGTTGAATTTTTTCAGAAGCTTTTTCTGCAACTATTGAGATGATTGTATGATTTTTATTCTTCAGTTTGTTAATATAGTGTATCATGTTGATTGATCTGCATGTATAGAACCATCCTTGCATCCCTGGGAGGAATCCCACTTGATCATGGTGTATAGACCTTTTAATGTACTATTGAATTGGTTTGCTAATATTTTGTTGAGGAATTTTACATCTTCATTCATCAGTGATATTGACCTGTAATTTACTTTATTTGTGGTGTCATTTTCTAGTTATGGTAGCTGAGAGATGCTGGCCTCACAGAATGTATTTGGAAACATTTCTTCCTCTTCAATTTTTTTTGAATAGTTTGAGCAGGATAAGTGTTAATTCTTCTCTAAATGTTTGGTAGAATTTACTGTGAAGACATCTGGTCCTGGACTTCTGTATTTTTAGGAGTTTTTTTAAATTACTGATTGAATTTTATTACTGGTAATTGGTCTGTTCATATTTTCTGTTTGTTCCTTATTCAGTCTTGGGAGATTTATATTTCTAGGGATTTATCTATTTCTTCTAGGTTGTCCATTTTATTGGCATATAATTGTTTGTAGTAATCTGTTATGATCCTTTGTATTTCTGTGGTGTTGGTTGTAACTTATTTTTAATTTATGATTTTACTTATTTGGGCCTGTTTTCTTTTTTGCTCAATGCATCTAGCTAAAGGTTTATCAATTTTGTTTACCTTTTCAAGGACTCAGCTCTTAGTCTCATTGATCTTTTCTATTTCTTTTGTTTTTTTTTAGTTTCCATTTCATTAATATCTGCCATGATCTTTATTATTTCTTTCCTTCTACCAACTTTGGGCTTTGTTGTTCTTTTTTGAATTCCTTTATGTGAAAAATCAGGTTGTTTGTTTGAGAATGTTTTTGTTTCCTGAGCTAGGCCTGTATGTCTATCACCAAATTGTTATTTAGTAGTATAATGCTTAGCCTACACGTGTTTGTGTGCAGCTTTTCTTTTTTTTTTTGTAATTGATTTCTGGTCTGATTGTGTTGTGGTTGGAAAAGAAGCTTGATATAAGTTCAGTTTTCTTAAATTTACTGAGACTTGTTTTGTGGCCTAGCTTGTGATCTATACTGGAGACTGTTTCATGTGTACTTGAAAATGTATATTCTGCTAATTTTGGATAGAATGATCTATATATATTGATTAAGTCAATCTGGTTATTGTATTGTTTAAGGCCAGTGTTATTTTGTTGATTTTCTGCCTAGATGGACTGTCCATTGATGTAAGTGGGATATTAAAGTCCCCTATTATATTGTGTTACCGTCAATTTCTCCCTTAATGTTTGTTAATATTTGCTTTACGTATTTAGGTGCTCCTATGATTCCTTTATCATTATGTAATATCCTTCTTTGTCTCCTGTTGTAGTCTTTATTTTAAAATCTATTCTATCTGATATAAATATTGCTACCCTAGCTTTCTTTCTGTTTCCATTTGTGTATAATACCTTTTTCCTTGCTTTCATTTTCAGTCACTGTGTGTCTTTAGATCTGAAATGAGTTTCCTGTAGGCATCATGTGTATGGGTCTTGTTTTTGTACACATTTAGCCACTCTTTATCTTTTGATTGGAGCATTTACTCCATTTACACTTAAAGTGATTGTTGCTAGATATGTACTTGTTGCCATTTTGTTCATTCTTTGGGGTTGTTTTTGTAAGTCTTTCTTGTTCCTTTCTTTTTCTTTTTCTCACTTCCCTGTGTGATTTGATGACTATATTTAGTGTTACGTTTGGTTTCCTTTCTCTTTGTGTGTGTGTGTGTGTGTGTGTATCTGTTATATGTTTTCGGTTTGTGGGAATCAATGAGATTCATATATAAGTCTCTCTCTTCCTCTCTCTCTTTGTGTCTGTGTGTGTGTATACACACACACACACACACACACACACAATTATTTCAAGTTGTTAATCTGTTAAGTCTGAATACATTCTCACAACCCTGAATTTCTACTTTCTCTCTCCCTTCACATTTAATATTCTTGACATCATGTTTTATATCTTATTTTGTATATCCTTTACTTATTGTGGATATAGATGATTTTACTACTTATGTCTTTCAAGCTTCTATGAGCTGTACATGTTTGATCTACCACCTTTATGTTTGCCTTATCAATGAAATTTTTCTTTTATAATTTTTATGTTTTTGGTTGTGGTCTTTTTCACTTCAAGACGTCCTTTTAACATTTCTTGTAAAGTCAGTTTAGTAGTGCTGAACTCTTTTAGCTTTCGTTTGTCTGTAAAACTCTTCATCTCTCCTTCAGATCTGAATGATAGTCTTGCTGGGTGGAGTTCTTGGTTATAGGTTTTTTTCCTTTCATCACTTTGAATATATCATGCCACTCCCTTCTGGCCTGCAAAATTTCTGCTGAAAAGTCAACTGATGGTCTTATGGGAGTTCCCTTGTACATAACTTGTTGCTTTTATCTTGCTGCTTTTAAGATTCTTTCTTTCTCTTTATTTTTTGCCATTTTAAGTATAATGTGTTTTAGTGAGAAACTCTTTGGGTTCATCTTGTTTGAGTCTCTGTGCTTCCTGAATCTGTATGTCTATCCCCTTTCCTAGGTTAGGGAATTTTTAGTTATTATTTCTTTAAATAAGTTCTCTGACCCTTCTCACTCTCTTCTCCTCTTGGAGCCCTTATAAGGCAAATATTGGTACACTTGGTGTTGTCCTAGAGATCTCTTAAACTATCTTTGTTTAAAAAACATTTTTTTTTCTGTTCACCTTGGATGATTTCCACTTCTCTGTCTTCCAGCTTGCTGAACCATTCCTCTCTATTATTTAGTCTACTGTTGATTCCTTCTAGTGTATTTTTTTTTTAGTTCCGTTATTGTTTTCTTCAGCTCTTTTTGGTTCTTCTTTATATTTTCCAACTCTGTTAAACTTCTCACTGTGTTCATCCACTGTTCTCCCAAGTTCTTTGAGCATCTCTGTGATCATTATCATTGAGCTCTTTATCAGGTAGATTGTTTATCTCCACTTCATTTAGCTCTTTTTCTGGGGTGTTGTCTTGTTCCTTCATTTGTAACATATTCCTCTGTCTTCTCATTTTGACTAGCTCTTTGTGTTTGTTTCTATATATTGGCTAGGTTTCTTATGTTTCCTGATATTGGAGTAATGTCCGTATGTAGGAGATGTCCTTTGAGGCCCAGCAGCACACTTCTGTCTGATCATTAAAGCTATATGCCCTAGGGGTGCCCCGATATGGACTCTGTCGACCCTTCTGTTGTGGTGGGGCCAACTACGGTTGATGTACTGGTAGGTGAGGCTGGCCCCTGGCCTGGTTGGCTGCCAGGGCTTGCCTTTTGTGGTGGCTGCTGGCCCACTTGTGGGTAGGGTTACACATTCCAGGGAGTTCCAGGACTGCTGCCATTCCACTGGTGGCTGGGGATGAGTCCTGGGGTGGCTGCCTGTGGGAATCAGGACATCCTGGGACTGGTGCCAGCTCACTGGTGAGACAGGTAAGCCACTGGCATTTATAAGCTAGAGGGAGGACTATGGAAAGATGTTTTGCAGTACTAGTGTCCTTGTGGTAGATTGAGCTTCCCCAAATGGCAATTGCCAGCATCTATGTCCTCAGGGGGATTTACCTTGTGTCTCTCCAGGAAGCTCTCCAAGATCAACAAGATGTCTAACCTAGGCTCCTTTCAAATTACTGCCTCTGTGCTGGGACTCAGAGCATGCAGAATTTTGCATGCACCCTTTTACAGTGGGGTCTGTTTCCTACAGCCCTCTGGCTTTCCTATATGCAAGCCCTGTTGGTTTTCAAAATGAGCCATTCTCAGGGCACATCTTCCCAGTACAGGATCCACAGGCTGGGGAGTTAATGTGAGGCTCAGACCCCTGCCTCCTTGGCAATTGTGATTATCCTTCCTTTTGTGGGTTGCCTAATTAGGGGAGTGTCGTTCTTGACTATACCACATCTCCAACCCTCCTGCTCATCTCATTGGCTTCTTCTTTGTATCTTTAGTTGTAGATAATCATTTCTACTACTCTTCAAGTTGTTCTCATAGTTAGTATGTAAATAGTCGTAATTTTGGTGTGGCTATGGGAGGAGGTGAACTTAGGGTCTTCCTACCCATCTTGACCATACCTCACCACATGTATTAATGGATAGTTTTATCACCAATGAAATTATCAACTTGTGATACTTAGATTGAATTTCTAGACCAGTCTTCCATTCCTTATAAACTCTCTGGAGACTCCAGAAGTATTTTATTCCGGTTTTCATGCTTTTAGTGATAGAAGGTAGCACAGCAGACTGAAACAAAACAAACCAATGATGCACAAAGGTGGAGTATAATCTGTCATGAAGCTATGTGTTAGAAACAGTGGTGGTGAAAGGCTAGCTGCAATTGCTCAGATCTTTGGTGAGCAAAACCTTGTTTTTAAAAGAGACTTGGTTGCTTGCAGAGCAAACGATTTTTAGCTTTTCAACACTTCAGTATATTTGATTTCTGATCTGGGAAATAAATACTAAAGTATTCAAACACACTTCAGCAATTCAATGATTGCAATAATTCATGAAGGAGTATTGCAGGGTCTTAGAAGAACACCCTCTGTTAACACTGGCTTTAGGTCTATGGATTAGCATTCTCAGTCACTTGTGTTTTATTCATGTAGGGAATAGAATTGTTGAAATACTGAGCTAATTTAACGGATCTTTTTTGCTAATACAGTTGGCATACAGTTTTAGACAATTGTACATAAATTTTCTTATGAGTACTTCATTTGTCTTTCTGCAATTGCCCTTCCAGTTTATTTGAAATTTGTGAAGTTAGGTGGCAAAATTACAAGTTGATTTTTTTGTGTTTAGCTAGGGTCTACACCTGTCATTTTATTCTTCCATACTTATGCAGGTTGTCACTAAAATATTGAGGCTAAATCATGAAATCAATGAATATAGAGTTGGAAGAAACTCTATTAAACGCTAAATATTTATAGTTTTAACATCAATTAAAGAAGGAAATGACTAAGTGACCGGGCAATTTCCATATCTCTCAAATGCAATTTCATGTGTGTTAGATAGTCTATTAATCATGAGATGTATATTACTAAGTCATTATCTATAAAACAACTTCCTACTGTTTTCACTGTTCACTGCATTTATTGGCATTCAACATTTACTGACTTTGTGTTTTAGAGAGAAAAATCCTGTGTGGCTGTAGGAAAGAAAAATAAATGCAACAGACGATTTCTTTATGCCTTTAGAAGCTTGTAATCTAATTAGGAGCATTTTAAGCACCGAAACCGATTTTTTGTAATTTAAATTGCTATTAGTGTGGATTATTGCAGATTACCCTACTACTCTGCTGCTTAACAGCTGAGGAAAAGATAAGTAGAAGAGAAACAGGTGGGATAAAGAATGAAAAGCTTCTTGAAGAAGAGGAGGTTTACACCATGTGTAGTAGATAATATACCTTCCATTGCAAGTACAGAAAATTCAAGTCCAGCTGGCTTTTAAAACAAAGGGGATTAATTGGCTCCTGTGACAGAAGAATTCAAAGGTAGATCTGGCTTTCAAAATAGATTAATCCCGAGGTACAGAATGTTATCAGGTTCTGGTTCTGTGTCTTTGCAATCTTTTGGCTCTGCCTTCCTCAACATGTTGGTATTACATTCAGGCACCCCTCTTCTGGTGCCTGAAACAACTTCAGAATTGCATGGGGAGAGAAATTAAATTCCTCAGAAGCACATGCATCTCAAATGGAAACAAGAAACAATTAGGAAGGGGAAGGGGGGAATAAGTGCTGAAAAGGCAACCAACAAACATTGGCTGGTCTTGAATTTTTAAGAAATGCAGAATATAGACTTGTGGAGAAGATAGGGTAGGATACCAAATAAAAGGACTGATGTGGCCATCAGCATCATAAAGATTACCTTAGCTAGCATGTAAAGAAATAGTAAGATATTGATGAATTACATGGTAAGAAGTTTTTGGATGGCCTTGAAGACTACCTTAAGGATGTTAATTTTTGAAGCTACGTCCTGTGCTGGCTACCTTGTTGCATGAGTTGCCCCAGCTGAAACTGATCATTACCCCACTCTAGCTTCCCTCCATGGATATGGCAGATAGAAAAAGATGTTTCAAAGATGCAAGCAAAATTATCATCATAAGCCTTCTGGTTATGCATGAGAAAAGCTATAGTCTTAGGGGAGATGGAAGTTACCTGAATAAAGATGTCAGAGACTAAGAAATTAAGTATAGATTTTCTTGGTATAAACTATGACTGTACTGATAGTTTTCTGTTCAACTTACCCAGCGCCCACTGGAGAAAATGCCTTGGAACTGATTTCATCTTGGCATAGCCATATATGGTTTGGATTGTTGATGTTCCATAGTTAGTGATATTTTAAAAACTGAAAAATACAGAATTTGCTAGTGTTATATTCTGTATTCCAGTGTGATTATATTCTTAAAACCAAGTAAGAGTATACTCCTGTAAAAGGTAGATGGGATTTCATTGAAAAGAATATACATTCTCCCTATCATCTAAGAGGGTCTCTTGAAACAAGGATAAGTTCTGAGACAACTTAAATCCTGTCAAAAGAAAAAAAAGTCTTCTTACTGTATCACTGTGATTATGTCATTCTGGACTTGGAACTGTAGACATTCTCAGAGTAATCTCAGTGTTGGGAGTAAGCTGGTTCTTAATTCATTGTGACAGAATTGGAAATGGATGGGGAGAAGGCCTGGTGAAGTCTGCTAAAGAAGGCTCTTAGCCTGTTGACACTGAGAGTAGTGACATCCAGTAGTCCTTATAAGTAATTCTATGTGTTGCACTTACCTTGCATTTTACACAAAGATTTAGTCACGTATATGTATCTTAAATGTATGGCTTGATCTTTACTCAGTTATAGGGAATTGGAATGGGCTTATATCAGGCCTGAAATGGAGTAACTCAAAGGATATTTTTAACTTTGACCTTGATGCCAGAGCAGTGGTAATAGTAGTGGTATCCTGTTGAGAAACACTGTGAAAAATGGAGCCATAGTCTTAGGAGGGTCAGTGGCAGCAGTGGGGCTACCTGGTGGGGAGGCTAGAAGGAAAGAAATATCCCTGAGTACAATAAGACACTTTCAGAAATATACCTGACTATAAGTAAGGGGACTCTCATAAATAGCTAGAGACACTTTGATGGGGGTTATTAAACAAGAATGTAAATTTATATTGTACTCAGAGACTGGTGAGTTTGCAAGAATATTTTGGCTAATATTATTAGGAGCCAGGGTAATAATGACATAAGAATGGTATTAGAAGAACATAATACAATACTGTTAGCCATGTATGGAGTTAACCAGAGGACAAGATAAACTAAATATCAAGGGGATCAGAGGAAGAATAAATGAGCAATATATCATTTTAATGAATTTTAAATTACTATGTTCCGAAGAATCTTCTAACTTTAAGGTTGACTGAAATGTGTGTTGTGAGTGGTGTGAGCTAATAGCAGTTAAAAAGAAACAGTCCACTCTGGAGAAGAAAAAGAAATGAGAGAATAGGCTCTGAGATTCTAGTTTTCTTTTTCATTCGTTGCCCAACGTTTCAGTCTAGATCTGAAGTGACATCAAGTTTTCCCGTCCAAGAACACTGCCATGATTCTCAAACACACATTTCATATGGTCTTTACTTTGTTTAGAAGCAAACCTTGATCAGAAAAACAAAACTGAACGTTTCCATATGCTGACTGTGTTTGTAACTCCTTTACACCGTAGAAGTAGTTTTAAGAGACAGGTAGAGTATCCAACACTATTTCTATGCGCATTTGTATTTTTATGGATAAAATCAATTTGGTAATAAGAAATAATATTTCAAAATGCCAAGTTATGCCTGTCTATTAATGTGAAATAAAAACTTAAAGCAGTATATATTTTCCCTGGAATTACTGTATTAGACTCTTAAAAATGTTGGTTATTTATTTTTTACACGTGTGTAAAGTGTGTCTTATCTGTTGTTTATTTAATAAAGTATTGTGCTGAAATAGAGGGAGGACTTAAGAGGTGGGTGGCCTTGCTCTAATGGGAGGACAGCAGTTTGACATTGGTCATATCTAAGCTTTAATAGCAACAGTTACTTTCATCAAATTTTGAATCACTGTTTAATTTATAGCTGCCCATGTGTTTTGTTAGCTAAATAATATTTAGCTCCAATTTCAGGGATCATTTTCAGTTTTAGTGATGATAATCATTTTGTGATTTAATGTTGATCATTAAATCCCCAGTCCAGGGATCCTGCACCAGGAAGATGATTTCCCAGAGCATTTGGCTTTGAAGGCCAATGGGACTTACTTTCTGGAGTCCCAGAGGGCTGGAGGAAATAGAGGCTTCACTCTTAAAGGGCACACAGAAAATCTTGCATGATCTAGAACCCACGACAGAAGCAGTAATTCGATAGGAGCCTGGGTCCTACGTACCTCCTGATCCTGGAGAGTCTCTTGGAGAGGCAGAAGTCACCTGCAGCTTACACTGGGAACAGTTATTTAGGGGAGCTCCTTCTTCCACATGAATACTAGTGCCGGCAAGTGCCATATTGGAATCTTCCTTTTGCTTATTAGCCCCAGGACCCAGTCCTGTCCTGATCTAATGTTCTACAGGTACCAGTGCTGGAATGCTTAGGACCAAGCACCTAACTGGGTGCAGACACAGACCTACCCACCAGCAGTTAGGCAGCCTTAAGATCCCCTGAGCCCACAGCCACCTGTGGACAAGGCCATTCCTGGGTTCTGCAGTCAGCCGCCTCTTGAACCAGTCCCACCAACCAGTGGCTGTCAGCCTACACACAAGGCAGGACTTGGCAACCAAAAGGACTGGGGGCCAACCAAGCCTACCAGACTGCCCACAACAGAAAGACCCATGCAGCCTTCCTAGCAGAAACCCCTAGAGCATATATTTCTTGTAACAAGAGGCAAGTACACTGCTGGGATACAATGGATATCTTCTAAAAATGGCCAGTTCTTCAAGGTTGAGAAAACATAACCAACGTACCATATAGATAAAAATAAAAACAGCAACTCAGGCATAATGAGGTGACAGAGGAACATATTCCAAATGAAGGAACAAGATAAAACCCCAGAAGAAGAACAAAGTGAAGTGGACATAGGCAATCTACCTTAGAAAGAGTTCAGCATAGTTATTGTAAAGATGATCAGAGTACTCGTGAGAAGAACAGATGCACAGAGAGAGCAGTTAGAGGTTTTTAACAAAGAGTTAGAAAATATAAAGAACAACCAAACAGAGATGAAGCATACAGCAATTAAGTGAAAAATATACTAGAAGGAATCAGCAGTAAACTAAATGTACAGAGGAATGGTCAGCGAGTTGGAAGACAGAGTAGCAGAAATCACTGATTCTGAACAATCACATATATAAATAGATTGCTATATATAAACCCCATGGTAAGCACAAACCAAAAATCTGTAAAAGATACACACACATTAAAGAGAAGGAATCCAAACATAACACCAGAGATAGTCATCAAATCACAAAGAAGAGAACAAAAGAAGAAAGAAAGAAGACCCACAAAACAACCCCAAAACAAATGAACAAATGGTCATAAGAAAACATATATCAATAATTACTTTAAATGTAAATGGACTAAATAATTAAAAGACATAGAGTGACTGAATGGGTACAAAAACAAGACCTGTATGTATGCTACCTACAAGAGACTCACTTCAGATCTATAGATGCACACAGTCTGAAAGTTAGGGGATGGAAAAAGGTATTCCATGCAGTGGAAATCAAAAGAAAGGTGGAGTAGCAATACATACATTAGGCAAAATAGATTTTAAAATAAAAACTCTTACAAGGGACAGATAAGTACATTATAACGATCAAGAGATATATCTAAGAAGATGTAACAATTTTAAGTATATATGCACCTAAATGTATGAAGCAAATATTAACAGATATGAAGGGAGAGATTGGTAGTGACACAATAATAGTGTACATGGAACATTCTCTAGGATAGATCACATGCTAAGCCACAAAACAAGCCTTGGTAAATTTAAGAAAATTGAAATCATATCAGGTATGTTTTCAGACCACAATGCTATGATACCAGAAATCAACTGCAAGAAAAATACTGCAAAAAAGACGAACATGTGGCAGCTAAACCACATTCTACTAAACAACCAATGGATGACTAAAATCAAAGAGAAAATCAAAAAATTCCTAGAGACAAATGAAAACAAAACCATAATGGACCAAAATCTATGGGATGCAGCAAAAGCAGTTCTAGGAGGGAAGTTTATAGCTGTATAAGCTTACCTCAGGAAACAAGAAAAATCTCAAATAAACAATCTAAATTCACACGTTAAGGAACTAGAGAAAAAAGAACAAACAAAACCCAAAGTTAGTAGATGGGAAAAAATCATAAAGATCAGAGCAGGAATAAATGGTATAGAAGCTAAATGGTATAGAAGCTAAAAAATAAATAAATGGTATAGAAGCTAAATAAATGGTATAGAAGCTAAATGGTATAGAAGCTAAAAAATAAATAAATGGTATAGAAGCTAAAAAACAATAGAAAAGATCAATGAAACTAAAAGCTGGTTCTTTGAAAAGATAAATAAAATTTAAAACCTTTTGTCCAGATTCATTAAGAAAAAAAGGGAAAAAGCCCAAATCAATAACAGCAGAAATGAAAAAAGTTACAGCTGACACTACAGAAATATGAAGGACTATAAGAGACTACTACAAATAACTATATGCCAATAAAGTGGACAAACTAGAAGAAATGGACAAATTCCTAGAAATGTAAATATCCCTAGACTGAGTAAGGAAGAAATAGAAATTATGAATAGACTGATTACCAGTAATGAAATTGAATCAATAGTTTATAAACTACCAACAAACAAAAGTCCAGGGCCAGACGGCTTCACAGGTGAATTCTACCAAGCATTTAAAGAATAGTTAACACCTATCCTTCTTAAGCTATTTCAGAAAAATTGCAGGGAAGGAACACTTTCAGACTCATTCTGCAAGGCCTTAATCACCCTGAGACCACAACCAAACAAAGATATCACCAAAAAAGAAAATTACAAGCCAGTATCACTGATGAACATAGATTCAGGAATCCTCAACAAAATATCAGCAAATCAAATCCAAAAATACATTGAAAGGATCATACACCATGGTCAAGTAGGATTTATTTCATGTATGCAAGGATTTTTCAGTATCTGAAAATCAACCAGTGTGATAAACCACATTAATAAATTGAAGAATAAAAACCATAGGTTCATCTCAAGAGTTGCAGAGGGCTTCCCTGGTGGTGCAGTGGTTGAGAGTCCGCCTGCCGATGTAGGGGACATGGGTTTGTGCCCCGGTCCGGGAAGATCCCACATGCTGCAGAGCAGCTGGGCCCGTGAGCCATGGCTGCTGAGCCTGCGCACCTGGAGCCTGTGTTCCTCAGCGGAAGAGGCCACAACAGTGAGAGGCCTGCGTACCGCAAAAAAAAAAAAAAAAAAAAAGTTGCAGAAAAGCTTTTGGCAAAATTCAACATCCATTTATGATTAAAAAAACTCTCCAGCAAGTGGTCACAGAGGGGACATACCTCAATATAATAAGGGTGACGTGTGGCAAGCCCGTAAGCTAACATTATACTCAACAATGAAAATGAAAGCATTTCTTCTAAGATCAGGAACAAGACAAGGATGCCCACTCTTGCCACTTTTATTAAACATAGTATTGGACGTCCTAGCTACAGCAATCATACAAGAAAAATAAATAAAAGGAATCCAAATTCAAAAGGAAAATTTTAAACGGTTACTATTTGCAGATACCATGGTAGTATACATTGAAAATTCTAAAGATACCACCAAAAATCTACTAGAGCTCATCAATGAATTTTGTAAAGTTGAAGGATACAAAATTAATATACAAAAATCTGTTGTATTTCTATACACTAACAGCAAACTATCAGAAAGAGAAATTAAGGAAACAATGTCATTTTCAATTTCATCAAAGAGAATAAAACACATAGGAATAAATCTACCTAAGGAGGTAAAAGACCTGTACTTGGAAACCTATAAAACACTGATGAAAAAAATTGAAGAGTAGACAGATCACAATATATACCATGCTCATGGACTGGAAGATTTAATATCGTTAAAATACAATATTGCCCATGGTAATCTACAGATTCAGTGCACTCCCTATCAAAATACCAATGGCATTTTTCAAAGAACTAGAACAAATAATGTTAATATTTGTTTGGAAATACAATAGACTGTAAATAGTCAAAACAATCTTGAGAAAGAAGAACAGAACTGGAAGAATCATGCTCCCTAACTTCAGATTATGCTACAAAGTTACAGTACAAAAGTTACTATACAAGTATAGTACTGGCACAAAAATAGACACATAGAGCAACGGAACAGAATAGAGAGCCCAGAAATAAACCCACACACTTATGGTGGATTAATCTGTGACATAGGAGGCAAGAATATACAATGGAGAAAAGCAGTCTCTTCAATAAGTGGTTTTGGGAAAACTGGACAGCTCCATGTAAAACAGTGAGACTAGAAACTTTTCTAACATCATATACAAAAATAAACTCAAAATGGATTAAAGAGCTAAATATAAGACCATAAACCATAAAACTCCTAGAAGAAAACTTAGGCAGAATACTCTTTGACGTAAATCATCACAATATATTTTAGATCTGTCTCCTAAAAAATTAAACGAATGGAACCTAATCAAACTTGAAAAGACAAAAAGACAACCTGCTGAATGGGAGAAAATATTTGTGAATGGCATGACCAATAAAGGGTTAATAGCCAATATATATAAACAGCTCATACAGCGCAACATCAGAAAAACAAACTGCCAAATAAAAAATAGGCAGAAGACCTGGAGAGACGATTTTCCAAAGAAGACATGCACGTGGCCAACAGGCACATGACAAGATGCTCAACATCATTAATCATCAGATTAATGCAAATTAAAACTGCAGTGAGATATCACCCCACGACTGGCAGAATGGCTATCATCAAAAATACCATAATAACCAATGTTGGCCTGGAGGTAGAGATAAAAAAATCTAGATACACTGTTAGTGGGAATGTAAATTTGTGTAGCCACTGGGGAAAACAGTATGGCAGTCCCTCAAAAAACTAAAAATAGAACTACCATACCACCCAGCAATTGCACTCTTTTGTATTTATTAAAAAAAAAAAAAAGAAAGAAAGAAAGCACTAATTCAGAAAGATACATGCACCTCAGTGTTCCTAGCAGCACTATTTGCAATAGCCAAGGTACTGAAGCAACCTAAGCAACAACACTGATGGACTTGGAAGTTTTTATTCTAAGTGAAATAAGTCAGACAGAGAAAGGTAAATATTGTATGATATCGCTTATATGTGGAATCTAAAAAACAAAAGAGCTAGTGAATATAACAAAACAAGAAACAGACTCACAGATATAGAGAACAAAGCAGTGGGGAGAGGGAAGGGGGAGGCGCAACATAGGGATGTGGGATCAAAAGGTACAAACTACTTTATATAAAATAAATAAGCTATAAGAATATATAATATAACACAGGGAATATAGCCTATATTTTATAACTATAAATGGAATAAACCTTTAAAAAGTGTGAATCACTATGCTGTACACCTGAAATTTGTATAATATTGTACATCAGCTCTACCTCAATAAGAAAAACATTGTGTTTATAGTAAAGTCACTTTTCAGTAATTTAGTCACAATGGAAAATTAAAATATATTTCCAATTAGGAAAAATTTTTTGTTACTATTATAAAAGTACTTTTTAATTAGTATAAAAATATTTAAAATATTAGCCTAAAGCCATTAAGAATTTTAAGTAATGTTCTTCTTTCAAATTCTGCTTCTTTAGAAGAATTCAGATATTTTTTGTTAAACTATCTTTATTAAAAATATAATCTTAAGTTCTTAAAGTTGTTGAAAGATGTTAGATAGTTGGTGGTTTCCTATTTTCTCTAATGATAAATCTAAGTGTGATAAAAGATCTTCAAGTTATTTAAACTTCAAATTTTGCATAAATATGTGTTTGGACAGCTTGACAGTATATAAAGAACTCTTTAAAAAACAAATTTGAAGATATCTTTTACTATGTCCTTTTGCAATTTACCATGTTTGGGAGACGTTTGTTAGGAAAAAGTCATAAAAGCAAACATTGTTGTTTACAAGTTTCACTACAAATTTGCCGTAACTCTTGGCGGCATAGTTCCTGATTTAGAGGTGAAGTAGTTGTACTCTCCTCCCCTTTTCTCCCTTCTTCCTTCCCTCTCTTTACTTCCCCTCCACTTCCCTCTTCTCCTTTCCTCTCCTTTCTTCTTCCTTTCAATCGAAAATAACTCCACTCTTACTGGGAAATCAAAGTCAGCCACAGTGTTGTAGTGTGGAGGTTCTCAGATAGCTAGCAGTTTTTTAGCTCTTGCCATGTGGAAATGATGAGACGCACGGATGCCAATTTCCTTGAGGGCATGGGGCCTGTCTTCCTTATTTATTATTTCCCTGCTAACACAGTAGAACATAATAGGCACTTTCATTATAAACTCCAGTAAAATAACCATATAAAAATGATCTTGAACCTCACTTCTGATTGCTAGTTTATGCTCATAATAAAGTTTAGGATTTCAAGATTCCTTGATACATTTTATAACATTAGTTACTTTCATAGTCTTTTCCTTGACCATTCAGTTTAATTATGGTATCAGTTATTTCTAGTCCTTTTCTATTAATGTTTTATGTCTTTTAAGAAATATAACCATGCAGTTTCCTGGACCTTGCCATCTGGAAATAAATTTCAAAGTTTTGAAGTGTTTTATTGTTTTCCTTTAAAAAGTGTTAAAGTTCAATTTTAAGTGACGTTTAATTTCTTTCCATATAGCAAAAGACCAGTTAAATTGCCTATGGGACTACATTACTAAAAAGGTTAAGTATCATATTTTCTTTTATATTGATTGTGGATGAGAGAGTGGGCAAGCATTGGTAATGCTAGCCTTGGGTGGCTTCAAGGAAGGTGAAAGTTGCAGTCCTGTTTATCCTCTTTGGTCAGGGAGATACATCCTTTCTGTATTAAGCTCCTAAGTATTGTGACTGACATTAGCTATCCTAATGCACTGTCATCAGATTTTGGCAAGGGTTTTTTTTTTTTGTTTGTTTAGCATCTTTATTGCAGTATAATTGCTTTACAATGGGGTGTTAGTTTCTGCTTTATAACAAAGTGAATCAGTTATACATATACATATGTTCCCATTATCTCTTCCCTCTTGCATCTCCCTCCCTCCAACCCTTCCTATCCCACCCCTCTAGGTGGTCACAAACCACCGAGCTGATCTCCCTGTGCTATGTGGCTGCTTCCCACTAGCTATCTATTTTACATTTGGTAATGTGTATATGTCCATGCCACTCTCTCACTTTGTCACAGCTTACCCCTTCCCATATCCTCAAGTCCATTCTCTAGTAGGTCTGTGTCTTTATTCCCGTCTTACTCCTAGATTCTTCATGACCATTTTTTCTTTTCTTAGATTCCATATATATGTGTTAGCATACGATATTTGTTTTACTCTTTCTGACTTACTTCACTCTGTATGACAGACTCTAGGTCTATCCACCTCACTTCAAATAACTCAATTTTGTTTCTTTTTATGGCTGAGTAATATTCCATTGTATATATGTGCCACATCTTCTTTATCCATTCATCTGTTGATGGACACTTAGGTTGCTTCCATGTCCTGGCTATTGTAAATAGAGCTGCAGTGAACATTTTGGTACATGACTCCTTTTGAATTATGGTTTTCTCAGGGTATATGCCCAGTAGTGGGATTGCTGGGTCGTATGGTAATTCTATTTTTAGTTTCTTAAGGAACCTCCATACTGTTCTCCATAGTGGCTGTATCAATTTACATTCCCACCAACAGTGCAAGAGTGTTCCCTTTTCTCCACACCCTCTCCAGCATTTATTGTTTCTAGATTTTTTGATGATGGCCATTCTGACCGGTGTGAGATGATATCTCATTGTAGCTTTGATTTGCATTTCTCTAATGATTAATGATGTTGAGCATTCTTTCATGTGTTTGTTGGCAATCTGTATATCTTCTTTGGAGAAATGTCTATTTAGGTCTTCTGCCCATTTTCAGATTGAGTTGTTTGTTTTTTTGTTATTGAGCTGCATGAGCTACTTGTAAATTTTGGAGATTAATCCTTTGTCAGTTGCTTAATTTGCAAATATTTTCTCCCATTCTGAGGGTTGTCTTTTCATCTTGTTTATGGTTTCCTTTGCTGTGCAAAAGCTTTGAAGTTTCATTAGGTCCCATTTGTTTATTTTTGTTTTTATTTCCATTTCTTTAGGAGGTGGGTCAAAAAGGATCTTGCTGTGATTTATGTCATAGAGTGTTCTGCCAATGTTTTCCTCTAAGAGATTGATAGTGTCTGGCCTTACAATTAGGTCTTTGACCATTATGAGTTGTTTTGTGTATGGTGTTAGGGAGTGTTCTAATTTCATACTTTTACTTGAACCTGTCCAGTTTTCCCAGCACCACTTATTGAAGAGGCTGTCTTTTCTCCACTATATATTCTTGCCTCCTTTATCAAAATAAAGTGACCATATGTGCATGGGTTTATCTCTGGGCTTTCTATCCGGTTCCATTGATCTATATTTCTATTTTTGTGCCAGTACCATGCTGTCTTGATTACTGTAGCTTTATAGTATAGTCTGAAGTCAGGGAGCCTGATTCCTCCAGCTCCATTTTTCGTTCTCAAGATTGCTTTGGCTATTCGGGGTCTTTTGGGTTTCCATTACAAATTTGAAATATTTTGTTCGAGTTCTGTGAAAAATGCCAGTAGTAGTTTGATAGGGATTGCATTGAATCTGTAGATTGCTTTGGGTAGTATAGTCATTTTCAAAATGTTGATCCTTCCAGTCGAAGAACATGGTATATCTCTCCACCTTTTTGTATCATTTTTAATTTCTCTCATCAGTGTCTTATAATTTTCTGCATACATGTCTTTTGTCTCCTTAGGTAGGTTTATTCCTAGATATGTTATTCTTTTCGTTGCACTGGTAAATGGGAGTGTTTTCTTAATTTCACTTTTAGATTTTTCATCATTAGTGTATAGGAATGCCTGAGATTTCTGTGCATTAATTTTGTATCCTGCTACTTACAAAATTCATTGATTAGCTCTAGTAGTTTTCTGGTAGCATCTTTAGTATTCTCTATGTATAGTATCATGTCATCTGCAAAGAGTGACAGCTTTACTTCTTCTTTTCCGATTTGTATTCCTTTTATTTCTTTCTCTTCTCTGATTGCTGTGGCTAAAACTTCCAAAACTGTATGGAATAATAGTTTTGAGAGTGGGCAACCTTGTCTTGTTCCTGATCTTAGTGGAAATGGTTTCAGTTTTTCACCATTGAGGATGATGTTGGCTGTGGGTTTGTCATATACGGCCTTTATTATGTTGAGGAAGTTCTCCCTATGCCTACTTTCTTCAGGGTTTTTATCATAAATGGGTGTTGAATATTATCGAAAGCTTTCTCTGCATCTATTGAGATGATCATATGGTTTTTCTCCTTCAGTTTGTTAATGTGGTGTATCATGTTAATTGATTTGCATATATTGAAGAATCCTTGCATTCCTGGAATAAACCCCACTTGATCATGATGTATGATCCTCTTAATGTGCTGTTGGATTCTATTTGCTAGTATTTTGTTGAGGATTTTTACATCTATGTTCATCAGTGATATTGGTCTGTAGTTTTCTTTCTTTGTGACATCCTTGTCTGGTTTTGGTATCAGGGTGATGGTTTCCTCGTAGAATGAGTTTGGGAGTGTTCCTCCCGCTACTATATTTTGGAAGAGTTTGAGAAGGATGAGTGTTAGCTCTTCTCTAAATGTTTGATAGAATTTGCCTGTGAAGCCATCTGGTCCTGGGTTTTGTTTGTTGGAAGATTTTTAATCACAGTTTCAATTTCAGTGCTTGTGATTGGTCTGTTCATATTTTCTGTTTCTTCCTGGTTCAGTCTCAGCAGGTTGTGTATTTCTAAGAATTTGTCCATTTCTTCCTGGCTGTCCATTTTATTGGCATAGATCTGCTTGTAGTAATCTCTTGATCCTTTGTATTTCTGGAGTGTCAGTTGTTACTTCTCCTTTTTCATTTCTAATTATATTGATTTGAGTCTTCTCCCTTTTTTTCTTGATGAGTCTGGGTAATGGTTTATTAATTTTGTTTATCTTCTCAAAGAACCAGCTTTTAGTTTTATTGATCTTTGCTATTGTTTCCTTCATTTCTTTTTCATTTATTTCTGAACTGATCTTTATGATTTCTTTCCTTCTGCTTACTTTGGGGTTTTTTTGTTCTTCTTTCTCTAATTGCTTTAGTTGCAAAGTTAGGTTGTTTGTTCAAGATGTTTCCTCTTTCTTAAGGTAGGATTGTATTGCTATAAATTTTCTTCTTAGAACTGCTTTTGCTGCATCCCATAGGTTTTGGGTCGTCATGTCTCCATTGTCATTTGTTTCTAGGTATTATTTGATTTCCTCTTTGATTTCTTCAGTGATCTCTTGGTTATTAAGTAGTGTATTGTTTAGCCTCCATGTGTTTGTAGTTTTCAGAGGTCTTTTCCTGTAATTGATATCTAGTCTCATAGCGTTATGGTCGGAAAAGATACTTGATACGATTTCAATTTTCTTAAATTTACCAAGGCTTGATTTGTGACCCAAGATATGATGTACCCTGGAGAATGTTCCATGAGCACTTGAGAAGAATGTGTATTCTGTTGTTTTTGGATGGAATGTCCTATAAATATCAATTAAGTCCATCTTGTTTAATGTATCATTTAAAGCTTGTGTTTCCTTATTATTTTCATTTTGGATGATCTGTCCATAGGTGTAAGTGGGGTGTTAAGGTCCCCTACTATGATTGTGTCACTGTCGATTTCCCCTTTTATGGCTGTTAGTATTTGCCTTATGTATTGAGGTACTCCTATGTTAGGTGCATAAATATTTACAGTTGTTACATCTTCTTCTTGGATTGCTTCCTTGATAATTATGTAGTGTCCTTCTTTTTTTTTTTTTTTTTTTTTTTTTTGGTACGCGGGCCTCTCACTGTTGTTGCCTCTCCTGCTGCGGAGCACAGAGGCTCCGGACGCGCAGGCTCAGCGGCCATGGCTCACGGGCGCAGCCGCTCTGCAGCATGTGGGACCCTCCCAGACTGGGGCATGAACCCGTGTCCCCTAAATCGGCAGGCAGACTCCCAACCACTGCGCCACCAGGGAAGCCCTGTAGTGTCCTTCTTTCTCTTGTAATAGTCTTTATTTTAAAGTCTGTTTTGTCTGATATGAGAATTGCTACTCCAGCTTTATTTTGATTTCCATTTGCATGGAATATCTTTTTCCGTCCCCTCACTTTTAGTCTGTATGTGTCCCTAGGTCTGAAGTGGGTCTCTTGTAGACTGCATATATACGGGTCTTGTTTTTGTATCCATTCAGCCAGTCTGTGTCTTTTGGTGGGAGCATTCAATCCATTTACATTAAAGGTAATTATCAATATGTATGTTCCTATTACCATTTTCTTAATTGTTTTGGGTTTGTTATTGTAGTTCTTTTCCCTCTGTTGTGTTTCTTGCCTAGAGAAGTTCCTTTAGTATTTGTTGTAAAGCTGGTTTGGTGGTGCTGAACTCTCTCAGCTTTTGCTTGTCTGTAAAGTTTTTAATTTCTCCATCAAATCTGAATGAGATCCTTGCTGGGTAGAGTAATCTTGGTTGTAGCTTTTTCTCCTTCATCACTTTAAATATGTCCTGCCACTCTCTTCTGGCTTGCAGAGTTTCTGCTGAAAGATCAGCTGTTAACCTTATGGGGATTCCCTTGTGTGTTATTTGTTGGTTTTCCCTTGCTGCTTTTAATATGTTGTTTTTGTATTTAATTTTTGATAGTTTGATTAATATGTGTCTTGGTGTATTTCTCCTTGGATTTATCCTGTATGGGACTTTCTGTGCTTCCTGGACTTGATTAACTATTTCGTTTCCCATATTAGGGAAGTTTTCAACTATAATCTCTGCAAATATTTTCTCAGTCCCTTTCTTTTTCTCTTTTTCTTCTGGGACCCCTATAATTCGAATGTTGGTGCATTTAATGTTGTCCCAGAGGTCTCTGTAATTCGAATGTTGGTGCATTTAATGTTGTCCCAGAGGTCTCTGAGACTGTCCTCAGTTCTTTTCTTTCTTTTTTCTTTATTCTGCTCTGCAGTAGTTATTTCCATTATTTTATCTTCCAGGTCACTTCTCTATTCTTCTGCCTCAGTTATTCTGCCATTGATCCCTTCTAGAGTATTTTTAATTTCATTTATTGTGTTGTTCATCATTGCTTGTTTCGTCTTTAGTTCTTCTAGGTCCTTGTTAAATGTTTCTTGCATTTTCTCTATTCTATTTCCAAGATTTTGGATCATCTTTTTTTTTTTTTTTTTGCAGTATGTGGGCCTCTCGCTGTTGTGGCCTCTCCCGTTGTGGAGCACAGGCTCTGGACGCGCAGGCCCAGTGGCCATGGCTCACGGGCCCAGCCGCTCCGCGGCATGTGGGACCCTCCCGGACCGGGGCACGAACCCATGTCCCCTGCATCGGCAGGCGGACCCTCAACCACTGCACCACCAGGGAAGCCCTTGGATCATCTTTACTATCATTATTCTGAATTCTTTTTCAGGTAGACGGTCTATTTCCTCTTCGTTAGGTGTAGTGGGTTTTTACCTTGCTCCTTCATCTGCTGTGTGTTTTTCTGTCTTCTCATTTTGTTTATCTTACTGTGTTTGGGGTCTCCTTTTCGCAGGCTGCAGGTTCGTAGTTCCCGTTGTTTTTGGTGTCTGTCCCCAGTGGCTAAAGTTGGTTCAGTGGGTTGTGTAGGCTTCCTGGTGGAGGGAACTAGTGCCTGTGTTCTGGTGGATGAGGCTGGATCTTGTCTTTGTGGTGGGCAGGTCCACGTCTGGTGGTGTGTTTTGGGGTGTCTGTGGCCTTACTGTGATTTTAGGCAGCTCCTCTACTAATGGATGGGGCTGTGTTCCTGTCTTGCTAGTTGTTTGGCATAGGATGTCCAGCACTGTAGCTTGCTGGTCGTTGAGTGAAGCTGGGTCTTGGTGTTGAGATGGAGATCTCTGGGAGACTTTTGCCATTTGATATTACGTGGAACGGGGAGGTCTCTTGTTGACCAGTGTCCTGAAGTTGGCTCTCCCACCTCAGAGGCACAGCACTGACTCCTGGCTGGAGCACCAAGAGCCCTTCATCCACACGGCTCAGAATAAAAGGGAGATAAAATAGAAAGAAAGAGGATCAAATCAAATCAAATCAAATAAAGTAAGATAAAATAAAATAAAGTTATTAAAATAAAAAGTAATTATTATGAAAAAAGATTGTACAAAGTAAGAACTAAAACAAAAAAAGAAAAAAAGAACAGACGGACAGAATCCTAGGACAAATGGTGAAGGAAAACTATACAGACAAAATGTCACGCAGAAGCATACACATACACACTTACAAAAAGAGGAAAAGGGGAAAAAATAATATATTTTGCTCCCAAAGTCCACCTCTTCAATTTGGGATGATTCGTTGTGTATTCATGTATTCCACCGATGCAGGGTACATCAAGTTGATTGTTGAGCTTTTTTTTTTTTTTTTTTTATTTTGCAGTACACGGGCCTCTCACTGTTGTGGCCTCTCCCGTTGCGGAGTGCAGGCTCAGCAGCCATGGCTCACGGGCCCTGCTGCTTTGCGACATGTGGGATCCCCCCGGACCGGGGCACGCACCCGTGTCCCCTGCATCAGCAGGCGGACTGTCAACCACTGCGCCACCAGGAAAGCCCTGATTGTTGAGCTTTAATCTGCTGCTTCTGAGGCTGCTGGTAGAAATTTCCCTTTCTCTTCTTTGTTCGCACAGCTCCCGGCGTTCAGCTTTGGATTTGGCCCCGCCCCTGCGTGTGCGTCACCTGAGGGTGTCTGTTCTTCGCTCAGACAGGACCAGGTTAAAGGAGCAGCTGATTCGGGAGCTCTGGCTCATTCAGGCCGGGGGTAGGTAAGGGTACGGATGCGGGGCAAGCCTGCGGCGGCGGAGGCTGTCATGACTTAGCACCAGCCTGAGGCGTGCCGTGCGTTCTCCCGGGGAAGTTGTCCCTGGATCACGGGACTCTGGTAGTGGCGGGTTGCACAGCCTCCCCGGAAGGGAGGTGTGGAGAGTGACCTGGGCTTGCACACAGGCTTCTTGGTGGCGGCAGCAGCAGCCCTAGCGTCTTATGCCCGTCTCTGGGGTCCGTGCTTTTAGCCGTGGCTCGAGCCCGTCTCTGTAGCTCTTTTAAGCAGCGCTCTTAATCCCCTCTCCTCGTGCATTAGGAAACAAAGAGGGAAGAAAAAGTCTCTTGCCTTTTTGGCAGGTGGAGACTTTTTCCCGGAATCCCTCCCGACTAGCCGTGGCGCACTAGCCCCCTTCAGCTGTGTTCACGCCCCCAACCCCAGTCCTCTCCCTGCGATCTGACTGAAGCCCGAGCCTCAGCTCCCAGCCCCTGCCCCGCTCCCCCAGCGGGTGAGCAGACAAGCCTCTTGGGCTGGTGAGTGCTGGTCGGCACCGATCATCCATGCGGACATCTCTCTGCTTTGCCCTCCACACCCCTGTTGCTGTGCTCTCCTCTGCCACCCACAGTCTCTGCCCGCGAAGGGGCTTCCTAGTGTGTGGATAACGTTCCTCCTTCACAGCTCCTTCCCACTGGTGCAGGTCCTGTCCCTATTCTTTTGTCTGTTTTTTCTTTTGCCCTACCCAGGTATGTGGGGAGTTTCTTGCCTTTTGGGAGGTCTGAGGTCTTCTGCCAGCGTTCAGTAGGTGTTCTATAGGAGCAGTTCCACGTGTAGATGTATTTCTGATGTATCTGTGGGGAGGAAGGTGATCTCCGCGTCTTACTCTTCCTCCATCTTCTCCTCCTTTCCTGGCAAGGGTTTTTTGTGTTCCTAATTCTCATATGATTCCAGATGAGAGCTTGATTATTTAAAAATTAAAATACAAACTGATTTCCATAGATAGCTGATGATGAATAGATGATTTATGTTCTAAAGCCTCTTTTGTTCTTTGCTTTGCTGTAACAAACATCCAGGCAATGATTTAATGCAACAATAATAATGTACTTGTTTTCCTTATATCTTAAAAATTCTTTTATAGTAAGGGATCATTTGGATAAATATTAGCTTATAAATTAATATAAGTTGACATATTCATTACTTGCCTTTATATGAAATCAGTTTTCCAATAATCTAGAAAATTTTGGCAAATGTTTGACCATCTGGATGCAAGTTTGTTGATCTGATTGCATATTTAAAATATTAGAGACATTTTCACTTTCTTAAGTTTTGTTTAAAATATGTGTTTTCATAATCTGTTATAGATATGTATATGCTTTGATTTGAAAGTTGTCGAGTTATGTCCATTTGTTATTTCTATAGCTGGAAATCCCTAGTATAAGGAGAGTGACGATTGGGGCATTTTCCCCTCAGAGCCAGAGTGAATACACACATGATTATTTCAGAAGGCCCTTCAGATGCTGGGACTGTCAAATACTTGGATTTCAAATTTGGGGTCACTAGTGTTAAAAACATTTAAAGACCATGAATGGCTCAAAGTCTTAGAATGTGTAGGGTAAGTGCTGAAGGAGGAACAGTCCCCATAATTCAGAATCAGGATATGTGTTAAAATTATCACAGTCAATATAAATATGAGACTCATGGAGATTTTAATTATGAGAACAAGGTCACAGAAGCAAGGATTGAAAATTCAGCTATGAAATGTTGGGAAGGTGGGAGTCACCTGATTTTCCTTTATCTAAGCAATAGCCAACATATGCATCTCCAAAGACCCAGTTAAATTTTTATTGACAATTTAGATTTATTGGCACTATAGGTAAAATATTGAGGGAATTATCATGTGAAATTATAAATATTGGCTGTACCATGTGAATGTGGGGAGGATGACATAATAGAGCCATAAGAACATACAGGTATTATGCAAAACTTTTACATATATTCTTACACACTTGAGAAAGGATTTACTTTTTCTAAGAGGTTGAAAATTATGCACGAAAATATAGTCTTTATTTCATCTGTGCTAACTAGCAACCAGGCCCTCTCAAAATTTATTCTAATTGATTACAGTTTTGTAGTTTTAAAAAATGTCAAATAGCATTTTAAGGCACTGAGGACAGTAATTATCTCTTGCTTGATGTGGTGGAAAAGAACTAAGTTACAAATTTAGTTTTGCTTGGTTCATGTCATATTTTGATAATATGGTACAAGTAGGTACAAGATAGAAAAAGGAAGAAAATTTGTAGAGGTTTCTGATAGCGTGTGCCTCTGTTTCTGATAGTAAAAGGAAGAAAATTTGTAAAGATTTCTGCCCGAATTTGTAAAGGATTCTGCCCAAATTTTTAAAGGTTTCTGATAGCGTGTGCCTCTGTTTTCAAGTAGTGTGTTAGTGTTTGTTGGTGGGTGCATGGATGTAGTCAGGGAGGGAATATTGTCATACAAGTTAGGTAATAGAATTTCTATATTGGGTGCAGGTGATGACTCCTTACAAAATGTAGAGCACAAGTAAACATCAACTGGAGCCATAATTCTAATAGAATAGGTTATTTATCTAATTGAGTAATATCAGGAAAGAGGAACAAATGTTTTAGACTGATACTATTCTCTCTCAATATATGCTCTCTTTAGACAAAAGTTATCATAAATTCTAACCATGTCACACTATTTATACTTCCTTCAATATGCTGTGCACTTTGATGCTTTCTTGCTGTTCCATCTGCTTTTCTTCGTGTCTCTATTTAATGGTCAGTTTCAAATTTATTTTTCTCGAACAAAGTCTTCCCTGATCCAGCCTCAGGCAAAATTAACCACAGAGCCATAAATATTTGGTTATTTAAAAACTTATTTGCTTTTATGTCTGTCTTCTCTTTTAGATTATATTTATCGTAAGGGCAGAATCATGCCATTTTTAACTCCAAACCCTCTTTTAAAAATCTATTGAATTGAATAAAAGAATTTAATGTTTAATAGTTTTGTATTACTTTGTAACTCACACATAAATTGCTAATTTATTTCTGTTTATTGCTTGATATTGTTTTAATATTTTTCTATAGCAAATTCCATATTTCCAATGTTCAGTTATACCTTTTTTATTTCTGAATTTTCTTCCTAAGTCTTCCCTAAAGCTTTTGCCCTTAAACTCCAAAAGATAAGAAGAGAAATTTCCTTTGATAATTCACTAAAAAACAACCCCCAAAACCACCTGTTTTTACTGAGAACCTATAAAAGGCCTTGTAGTCATAGATACTCTGTATTTCCCGTAAGAATTCAATGTTAAGAAAGATTGAAAAACAAAAAAAACAAAACAACAACAAGAAAAAAAGATGATTGGCTTGTCTTTTATGTATGTTTGTACACCACAAAAAGGAAGACACTTTCCCTCTATTTCATAGTTTCATGATCTAATCTCAGCTATCGTCCCCAAGCCAGTTTGCCAGCAGCCCGCTGCTTAAACCTAATTCTCTTGCTTCCCATTCATCTTAGTTGAAATAGAATTATTGACAGAAATGATTTCTGGAGGGAAATTAAGAATGATGATTAATGTGGTACCCCTTACAGTTACTAAATAGCATGCCTATCTTTATTTGTTTTGGGGGAGATGTAGTAACTCCACCCAATTTAAATGAATTGGTGTAAAATTTGGCACAGGGACTCTCAACTCAGAGACCTTATTAAATACAAGGATGATACTATATTACATTTAAGTAGCACCTGTTGAGAATTAACACCTAATAGGCTACAATTACTTAAGGCAGCTTCCCATTTGAGGAAACTGTTATCTCTTTAATTCAATTCACTTTGCTTAGAAGAATTTGATGTGTATTATTCAGCCTCTGGCTCTAAGTAGAGGCAAAAATATTTATTCGTTAGAAAGTAAGCACCTTGGATACTGAGCAATCCTGCTACACAGCAGGAACAGTTTTCTCCCTATGGACTTTCGTTTCAAACACTTGCTAGCATTTTATTTTGGGTGTATATGTGACCTAATGAATTCTTCAGCTTCAAATAGATCTGCTAGGGTTAAAGGACTAAATATAACCAAATGTATTTATCTTTTAAATTAATTTTTTATTTGACATAATCCATACATACGATTTAAAAGGTCAGGTAGTACTCCAAGTCTTGTAACAAAGCAACAGCAATCTCCTAGCCCACAGTTTCCTTCCAAATTCCCCTCCCTATTGCTGATGTTCATGGGGTACAAACTAGCATGGCCTTACTGGTTGTTTATGGACAGAGAGTATTGGATTAATTGGTGTCTGTGTTATTGGTTGTTAAATGTTTGGAAATTAAGCCTTACTCCTATCTATCCCTGATTTTCATTCTCCAAAACAAATTACTTTCATTTCTTTTCTGAAGAATTAGAGATAAGTAATAGAGAACCACACAAAGCCCTCGTTTATTCCAGAAAAAGGGCACAAAATTAGACAAGAAAGGAAATTAAATTGCAATAAACTTCGGTCAGCAACTAATATTATTCATAAGTCATAACATTATTCATATAGTGATAATAATGTTAAATATGAATATTGATTGACCTAAGAACTATGATATAACATATTGGGAGGAAAATAAGGTGGAAAGAAGGGGAAATAGTGTGGTAATGTTGTGAAAGTGGTGAGATAACCTAAAATTCAGTTAATAGAATCGAAAATTGATAGAGTAGCCCTATAAATATATAACAAATTACTTAGAAATATGAAAAGCAAATAGCAGAAGAAACATCTAAAGAACTTATTTCTTCTTTTCTTACTTGGAAATATTCTTTTACTCATTACCCTAGAAATTGGAATTTGCGTAATACTTAATTCATTAATGGCCAGATACATTCTACCGCCTTTGTTCTCCTCACAGACAATATAAGAACTGTAGATCATTTTATTTTCATTTAACACCCCACTGTCAGATCTACATTTTATTGATTTTGTGTATTTTAATTCTAACTTTTAACCACAAAAACACATTCATCATTGTTTTATATGGCCATTGTTTGTTTTTTCACTTGCTCTTGTCTTCATTTCTGGGATTACTGTCCTTCTTACAGTACCTCCTTCAGAATTTCTTTTGAAGAGGCAAGTGTGCCTTGGCTTGGGTGGAAGAGAGTTTCATGCTGCACGATGAGAATCTTGTATGAAGAAGGAATCTTATATGGAAACATTTTAAAATAAGGTGGATGAAGAGCTTTTCTGGTTGAATCTGGTTAGACACCTGGGATCTTAGTCTGTGTTCTCTGATTTTGTTTGGGCTTCAGTTTTCTCATCTGTAAACTGAAGAAGCTACAGAACAAAATGGTCATTTTCTGCTCTACAATTCTCAACCTCTTTTCTCTGATAATGTAATCTATCAATTTACCATTATTCATAAGCAGAATGATCTATTTTTTTTCCTGTTGTTGTTCATATATAACTTCTTTATCAATTGTCTTTCCAAAGCAATAGCCACAGGGTAAAACAGAAGTGAGTAAATTATCAGATATAGGGTGTAACATTTTGCCAGTGACTTTTGCCCTTATTCCAGTCTTTATTATTTGTACTGTTAGGAGGAGGGTGGTGGTGGAACTAGGGTCTTACAGGCCCTGTATTTCATTGGGCCCCCAAGGTTTTCAGAAGCTCACCTAATATGCCCCAATATACCAGTGTGTCCCTCAACCCCAGAGGGCAGCATTCACATTATTTTCTATGTGAATATTGCCCTCTCGAGCTCCAGGAACTTCAAAAAACTATATCCTGGTTTTCGCTACATTTTGAATTACAGCCCTTGGAGTTGTACAGCATGGTATCTCTGGTTTCAAGTGTAAATCCACCTACCCAAAGGGAAACCTTGCACAAATCCTTTTCTTAATGATGCCAAGAAAGAAATCTTCAAGAGGAGAAAGATGGTAAAGAAGGAGCAATGTTTATGGGGGAAGAGAATCCAAAAGATTTTGATTCCTGCTTATAGTTCTGGATATGAGAGCTGATTTCAAGCAATCATGAGGCACAAGCTTAATTACAGAAAGGTAATCTCTTAAAGGTATACCAGCAACCATAACAATGGGCATATATTACCTGTTGCATTTTTCTTTTCATTTTTGTGAATTCACCTAATCCCGAAAGGTTAAAAAAAAAAAAAAATCACTTGCCCTCTCTTTCCACCTCCTGCCAAATGATTTTTCTTTTGTTTTGTCGAAACAGAAACAAAAAACACCTCTGATGCAACTGTGTCCTCAGAGTAGATGATGCAAGCATACCCACTTTTACTAATAATTTCACTGAGGGGCACTTTTTGAAGGATGGAGGGGCATTTTCACAATCATTCTGTTTTAAGTTTATCCTATATAGTAAAGTTAGAAAAACAGTTGTCTTGAAAGGCTATATTAATGATACACTTCTTCCGTTTTTTTTCTACCTATAGATGTCTTCAAAATTATGGGCTTTTAGAAATACATAAGATAATTATATATCATTGATATGACTCCATGTTTTTCTGAAAATTTTTCATAATCTCCTATAGAAAGAGGAGAAAGACTCTGATGTGATATATTTTAAGGGAAAAGGAACTTTGAAATTCTTCCAAAGTTAGTATTCCCAGCTTTTAATCCTTGTTGGGGAGTAAGGCAGCTACTTTTCTACCGGCTTTCACTATTGCCACCTACATTTGTATCCCTTTCCATCCTTAATGGTACCTCATTTGATTTATCATTTATTTATTTCTGGGACACTTTCAATTATTTAAGTTTGTGTAATATGTTTTGCCAACTGCTTCTTCTGACTCTATACTTATCCATTTTCATTTGAACATTTATGTGTAGTTAAAAATCTCAGTCTAGTAAACTTAAAAGTAGAAAAAAAAATACATACACTCTTGTTCTGGCTAATACTGGTAAATAAAGTGAAATAGACATAGTGCATGATGTATATGTATTTAATTTTGGTGTAAGACAATATATGTTTTGAAGATGCAAGTGATGAAATGTTCTCTGTTAGCTATATCCATTAGTTAATTTGAAATGCACCACAGACTTAAATATGTGTACAAGTATCAAGATAACCTTCATAACCTTCCCACTGTTTAAAGAATATTTTTTAGTGACTTCTGTCTCAGACTAATCATGTAACCCTTTAGTGGTTATGTGTGTAGTGGAAATAACGCTGGAATATCTTTTAAACTCATTGGCATTTTCCTTTTGCCAGTAACTCTGATATTTATATATATTGTTTGAATGTGATATATAATCCTGCCCTTGTGAAATTTCACTTCTTTACTCTCCCAGAAATTAGTACAGTCATATTACAGATGACTAATGAGTCATTTAATGACCACTAGTCGAAATTACATTTCTATCCATGTTTTAAGCATTTTCAAATATAAACTATGCCTACATTTTCTTTAAAGTTCTCAATATTGTTTATAAGGCATTAAAAAATATCTTGTTTCATAGTGGAAAAAATATCTACTAACTATTTTCTTATAAATTATTTCCCTCTTCTCAGTTTCCAGTAGGCCTCAATTTTGATTCAGAGGTCCTTGCAGTTTTAGAGAACTTACTTCCACACTAGATGCCAGGAGTGGAGTATGTAGGCTTAAAATATGTATCTCGTTACATATTCCTCACCTAATTCAGGGATAGTATGTGATTTAATCTGTTCCAATTACAATAAATAACGGGAATTCTGTTGAAAAGACTGATATTGAAAGTTGCTCTCATTATTATTCTTTTTAATTTTTAAATTTAATTTTATTTTTTATACAGCAGGTTCTTATTAGTCATCAATTTTATACACATCAGTGTATACATGTCAATCCCAATCACCCAATTCATCACACCCCCACCCCCACCCCCCTGTTCTTTCCCCCTTGGTGTCCATACGTTTGTTCTCTACATCTGTGTCACAATTCTGCGCTAAAAACCGGTTCATCTGTGCCATTTTTCTAGGTTCCACATATATGCGTTAATATACGATATTTGTTTTTCTCTTTCTGACTTACTTCACTCTGTATGACAGTCTCTAGATCCATCCACGTCTTAACAAATGACCCAATTTCGTTTCTTTTTAGGGCTGAGTAATATTCCATTGTATATATGTACCACATATTCTTTATCCGTTCGACTGTCGATGGGCATTTAGGTTGCTTCCATGACCTGGCTATTGTAAATAGTGCTGCAATGAACACTGGGGTGCATGTGTCTTTTTGAACTGTGGTTTTCTCTGGGTATATGCCCAGTAGTGGGATTGCTGGGTCATATGGTAATTCTGTTTTTAGTTTTTTAAGGAACCTCCATACTGTTCTCCATAGTGGCTGTATCAGATTACATTCCCACCAACAGTGCAAGAGGGTTCCCTTTTCTCCACGCCCTCTCCAGCATTTGTTGTTTGTAGATTTTCTGATGATGCCCATTCTAACTGGTGTGAGGTGATACCTCATTGTAGTTTTGATTTGTATTTCTCTAATAATTAGTGATGCTGAGCAGCTTTTCGTGTGCTTCTTGGCCATATGTATGTCTTCTCTGGAGAAATGTCTATTTAGGTCTTCTGCCCATTTTTGGATTGGGTTGTTTGTTTCTTTAATATTGAGCTGCATGAGCTATTTATATATTTTGGAGATTAATCCTTTGTCCGTTGATTCGTTTGCAAATATTTTCTCTCATTCTGAGGGTTGTCTTTTCGTCTTGTTTATGGTTTCCTTTGCTGTGCAAAAGCTTTGAAGTTTCATTAGGTCCCATTTGTTTATTTTTGTTTTTATTTCCCTTACTCTGGGAGGTGGATCAGAAAAGATCTTGCTGTGATATATGTCAGAGAGTGTTCTTCCTATGTATTCCTCTAAGAGTTTTATAGTGTCCAGTTTTACATTTAGGCCTCTAATCCATTTTGAGTTTATTTTTGTGTATGGTGTTAGGGACTGTTCTAATTTCATTCTTTTACATATAGCAGTCCGTTTTCCCAGCACCGCTTGTTGAAGAGAATGTCTTTTTTCCATTGTATATGCTTGCCTCCTTTGTCATAGATTAGTTGACCATAGATGTGTGGGTTTACCTCTGGGCTTTCTATCTTGTTCCATTGATCTGTGTTCTGTTTCTGTGCCAGTACCATATTGTCTTGATTAGTGTAGCTTTGTAGTATAGTCTGAAGTCAGGGAGTCTGATTCCTCCAGCTCTGTGTTTTTCCCTCAAGACTGCTTTGGCTATTCGGGGTCTTTTGTGTCTCCATACAGATTTTAAGATTTTTTGTTCTAGTTCCGTAAAAAATGCCATTGGTAACTTGTTAGGGATTGCACTGAATCTGTAGATTGCTTTGGGTAGTATAGTCATTTTCACAATATTGACTTTTCCAATCCAAGAACATGGTATATCTCTCCATCTGTTGATACCATCTTTAATTTCTTTCATCAGTGTCTTATAGTTTTCTGCATACAGGTCTTTTGTCTCCGTAGGAAGGTTTATACCTAGGTATTTTATTCTTTTTGTTGCAATGGTAAATGGGAGTGTTTCCTTAATTTCTCTTTCAGATTTTTCATCATTAGTGTATAGGAATGCAGGAGATTTCTGTGCATTAATTTTGTATCCTGCAACTTTACCGAATTCATTAATTAGCTCTAGTAGTTTTCTGGTGACATCTTTAGTATTCTATATGTATAGTATCATGTCATCTGCAAAGAGTGACAGTTTTACTTCTTTTTTTCCAATTTGTATTCCTTTTATTTCTTTTTCTTCTCTGATTGCTGTGGTTAGGACTTCCAAAATTATTTTGAATAATTGCAGTGAGAGTGGACATCCTTGTCTTGTTCCTGATCTAAGAGGAAATGCTTTCAGGTTTTCACCATTGAGAATGGTGTTTGCTGTGGGTTTGTCATATATGGCCTTTATTCTGTTGAGGTAGGTTCCCTCTATGCCCACTTTCTGGAGAGTTTTTATCATAAATGGGTGTTGAATTTTGTCAAAACCTTTTTCTGCATCAATTGAGACGATCATCTGGTTTTTCTTCTTCAATTTGTTAATATGGTGCATCACATTGATTGATTTGCGTATATTGAAGAATCCTTGCATCCCTGGGATAAATCCCACTTGATCATGGTGTATGATCCTTTTAATGTGTTGTTGGATTCTATTTGCTAGTATTTTGTTGAGGATTTTTGCATCTGTATTCACCAGTGATATTGGTGTGCAATTTTCTTATTTTGTAGTATCTTTTTCTGCTTTTGGTATCAGGGTGATGGTGGCCTCAAATTGAGTTTCGGAGTGTTCTTTCCTCTGCAATTTTTGGAAGAGTTTGAGAAGGATGGGTGTTAGCACTGCTCTAAATGTTTGATAGAATTCACCTGTGAAGCCATCTGGTCCTGGATTTTGTTTGTTGGAAGGTTTTTAATCACAGTTTCAATTTCATTACTTGTGATTGGTCTGTTCATGTTTTCTATTTCTTCCCTGTTCAGTCTTGGAAGGTTATACCTTTCTAAGAATTTGTCCATTTCTTCCAGGTTGTCCATTTTATTGGCATAGTGTTACTGGTAGTGGTCTCTTAGGATGCTTTGTATTTCTGTGGTGTCTGTTGTCACTTCTCCTTTTTCATTTCTAATTTTATTGATTTGAGTCGTCTCCCTCTTTTTCTTGATGAGTATTTCTAATGGTTTATGAATTTTGTTTATTTTCTCAGAGAACCAGATTTTAGTTTCATTGATCTTTGCTATTGTTTTGTTCGTTTCTATTTCATTTATTTCTGGTAGGATCTTTATGATTTCTTCCCTTCTGCTAACTTTGGGTTTTGTTAGTTCTTCTTTCTCTAGTTCCTTTAGGTGTAAGGTTAGATTGTTTATTTGAGATTTTTCTTGTTTCTTGAGGTAACCTTGTATAGCTATAAACTTCCCTCTTAGAACTGCTTTTGCTGCATCCCATAGGTTTTGGATTGTTGTGTTTTCATTGTCATTTGTCTGTAGGTATTTTTTGATTTCCTCTTTGATTTTTTCAGTGATCTCTTGGTTATTTAGTAACATAGTGGTTAGCCTCCATGTGTTTTTTTTTTTTTTATGTTTTTTTCCCCTGTAATTTATTTCTATTCTCATAACGTTGTGGCCAGCAAAGATGCTTGATATGATTTCAATTTTCTTAAGTTTACTGAGGCTTGATTTGCGACCCAAGATGTGATCTATCCTGGAGAATGTTTCATGCGCACTTGAGAAGAAGGTGTAATCTGCTGTTTTTGGATGGAATGTTCTATTAATATCAATTAAATGTATCTGGTCTATTGTGTCATTTAAAGTTTCTGTTTCCTTATTTATTTTCATTTTGGCTGATCTGTCCATTGGTGTAAGTGAGGTGTTAAAGTCCCCCACTGTTATTGTGTTACTGTCGTTTTCCTCTCTTATAGCTGTTAGCAGTTGCCTTATGTATTGAGCTGCTCCTATGTTGGATGCATATATATTTATAATTGTTATATCTTCTTGGATTGATCCCTTGATCATTATGTAGTGTCCTTCCTTGTCTCTTTTAACATTCTTTATTTTAAAGTCTATTTTATCTGATATGAGTGTAGCTACTCCAGCTTTCTTTTGATTTCCATTTGCGTGGAATATCTTTTTCCATCCCCTCACTTTCAGTCTGTATGTGTCCCTAGGTCTGATTGGGTCTCTTGTAGACAGCATATATATGGGTCTTGTTTTTGTATCCATTCAGCAAGCCTTTGTCTTTTGGTTGGAGCATTTAATCCATTCACGTTTAAGGTAATTATCAATATGTATGTTCCTATGACCATTTTCTTAATTGTTTTGGGTTTGTTTTTGTAGGTCTTTTTCTTCTGTTGTGTTTCCTACTTAGAGAAGTTCGTGTAGCATTTGTTGTAGAGCTGGTTTGGTGGTGCTGAATTCTCTTAGCTTTTGATTGTCTGTAAAGCTTTTGATTTCTCCGTCGAATCTGAATGAGATCCTTGCCAGGTAGAGTAATCTTGGTTGTAGCTTCTTCCCTTTCATTACTTTAAGTATATCATGCCACTGCCTTTTGGCTTGTAGAGTTTCTGCTGAGAAATCAGCTCTTAACCTTATGGGAGTTCCCTTGTATATTATTTGTCATTTCTCCCTTGCTGTTTTCAATAATATTTCTTTGTCTTTAATTTTTGCTAGTTTAATTACTACATGTTTCAGCGTGTTTCTCCTTGAGTTTATCCTTAATGGGACTCGCTGCGCTTCCTGGACTTGGGTGGTTATTTCCTTTCCCATGTTAGGGAATTTTTCGACTATAATCTCTGCAAATATTATCTCTGGTCCTTTCTCTCTCTCTTCTCCTTCTGAGACCCCTATAATGCAAATGTTGTTGCATTTAATGTTGTCCCAGAGGTCTCTTAGTCTGTCTTCATTTCTTTTCATTCTTTTTTCTTCATTCTCTTCTGCAGCAGTGAATTCCACCATTCTGTCTTCCAGGTCACTTATCCGTTCTTCTGCCTCAGTTATTCTGCTATTGATTCCTTCTAGTGTAGTTTTCATTTCAGTTATTGTATTGTTCATCTCTGTTTGTTCTTTAATTCTTCTAGGTATTTGTTAAACATTTCTTCCATCTTCTAGATCTTTGCCTCCATTCTTTCTCCGAGGTCCTGGATCATCTTCACTGTCACTATCCTGAATTCTTTTTCTGGTAGGTTGCCTATCTCCACTTCATTTAGTTGTTTTTCTGGGGTTTTATCTTGTTCCTTCATCTGGTCTATAGCCCTGTGCCTTTTCATCTTATCTGTCTTTCTGTGAATGTCTATTATTAATTTTTATACAAGTAATACCTAGAATTTTCTGTTCTGTTAGGTAGGGTGAATCACAATAAGGGCCAGTACCACATGTATTAGTCAGCTTGCATTACGTTATCATGTATAACAAACCATCTCTAAAAGTCACTTGTTATAACAGCAAGGTTTTTGTATAACAAAGTTATATCGGTTACTCTCATTACATGTTAGCTGCAGGCCACTGCTGTTCAGTGAGAACTCTGCTCTTTTTTCATGTGTCTTTTTCATTTGAGGATTTAGGTGGAAGAAGTGGTTCCTGTTTGGGCCATGCAGTTCTCATGGTATAAGTAAGATAGCTAGTAACTGAGCCCAGCCACAAGTGCTCAAAACTTTTTGTTCATCATATGTTACATCCACTCACCTTCCATTAGCCAGAGCTAATCACATAGCTAAGCCCAATATTAATTGGGCCGGGAAATTAGGATGTTAGTGAAGAAAGTCAGTTTGCCTTTTTGTCCAACTCAGCGATCCCCAACCTTTTTGGCTCCAGGGACTGGTTTTGTAGAAGACAGTTTTTCCATGGACGGGAGTGGGGGGGGAGGGTTATGGTTCAGGTGGTAACGCAAGTGATGGGAAGCAATGGGGAGCAGCAAACGAAGCTTCGCTTGTTTGCCCGCTGCTCACCTCCTGCTTTGCAGCCTGGTTCCCCCGCCCTTGTCTAGCTGATATAACTTTTTGGAATTTTGTACCTACCAAGAGATAATGATTATTAAAAAGTATAGTACTGTTAAATGTTATTAAAGGTAAGATTTTAGTTTAAATTATTGGGAGAAAATGTCATTGTAAATAATGATTTTCCTTGCTTTTAAAGAGAGAAATATGCAGTAAGGAGTTCTGAAACATCCAGTGAAACTTCTCTAAATTTACCGAATGTTTCAAATTAAACTTGCAAATTATTTTTCATCATGTGGGGTTTTTAATTGAAGAATCATTCATTTTCTTCTTCAAAATTCTTGACATTTTGTAGTTGATAATCTTATAGAGGGAAACTTAACTTTCAATAAAGTTATGTACTTGTCTTTCCAGTATAGCAGTGTCTTTGCTGCTTCCAACATGTATATGAATCGCACCTATCTTTTTTTTTTTTTTGAGGTACGTGGGCCTCTCACTGCTGTGGCCTCTCCTGTTGCGGAGCACAGGCTCCGGACGCGCAGGCTCAGCAGCCATGCTCACGGGCCTAGCTGCTCCGCGGCATGTGGGATCTTCCCGGAACGGGGCATGAACCCGTGTCCCCTGCATTGGCAGGCGGACTCCCAACCACTGCGCCACCAGGGAAGCCTGGCACCTATCTTAAATAACACTTTCATGTTTCTTTATTAACAAGGTAGGTGAATAAAAAATTCACTTTTTTAGTTAATCATATTTTTCCTTTTAAAATGAAAAGAAAATTGTATCGCAAATCTAAAATTCTTAAGACATCTGCAACTGCACACTTAATATCTTACTTGTTTAATAATTTTCTGAAGCAAATTCATCAAATATGTATCTGAAAATTATGTATAAAATTTTGTTATATAAATTAATGACAGAAGTGAAGATGTTTTTATTTATATATTAATTCAAAAAGATAACAATTATATAATCAAATGGTAGAGGGTTTGGAAATAGAAGGAAAGAAAGTCATGGAATGAACTAGGAAGTGGAAGCATAGATGGTAATTGATTCCGCTTAAATAATCGTGAAAAAGGTGTCTGGTAACTCACATAATCAACATGAGGGATGAGAATCAGGACTGGGTATGATCTCAGGAAATCTGAACAGCCAAGGTCTTGCTATGGGGAGTGTTTGCTTAGGTTTTCACCATTGTCATAATTATCACTGGGCATGTCACACTGCTGGACCTGATACCATTGGACAGTTAGCTCATATGCTGCCGGACTGCACATCTTTGGATATTTGTTTTATTCCTTACTACTTGCTTTTCAACTTCTTGGTAGCTGCTTCACAGACCCTCAAACTAAAGCATTGACTCTATGTTACCCCCCCTGTGTTAATTTTTCTGGATAGCAGCTACTAAATGGCTGCATTGTGTCACATGCTTAATTCTAGATGCTAAAGCATGTCAAGAGAGACACATTTTCACATATTGTGATATGTTGACATAACTGGTATTCAAGGAAGTACACACAAAACAATGATTTATCACATTTTTGCTTCTCAGATTGGCAAATATGAAAAAGATTGATAATATTCAGAGTAAGTAAGGGCATGAGGAAACCAGCACTCTTATAGTAAACTGGTACCTCCTACAGGGAAGTTTGTTAATGAGCATAAACAACTAAAATATGAGTGTGTTTTAACACAGAAATTTTTCTAGGAATTTTTCATAAGGAAAACATGAAATGTGGAATGATATATGTCAGAGGACATTCATTATAATGTTTACAGTAGAGTTAGAAATAACCTAATTGCCAGATAAAGAATGAGAGAGAGAGAAAGATATTTAGAAGTTTATTCCAAGAATATATACTCTGGCTACTTTTCAGTTTGTGGGAAATTGGATGAATTGTATTTTCTTTGTTTATTTTCTTATTGCTTAAAGTCCCTATGTCAATATTTATTGTTTTCATAATTAGAAAAATAATTTTCCCATTTTATCTAGAATTTTGGAAAAGATCATTAAAAGAAATAATCCTACATTCTAAATCGTGTTTTGCTTACATTTCTGAGTCTTTATTTTTCCTGTCTAAAATGAGATGATAAGGATAGAAAATGAATTATTTCCATTAATCCTTCAGTCTTCAAGATATTTATTCTACAGAATACTTCAGATCCTAATATGTCTTCTTTCGAAATAAACGTGTAATGGAATGAGATACCATTGAGTGAGGTGGTGTTTTGTTGGAAGGTGATGCTTAGTTATTTCTAGGGGAGGTTGTATAGTGGTGTGAAATTAGATATGTTGGTTAGGTGGGGAACACTTGGTGTATCTTGGGAATGCAACTCTTTTATGAACTTTTGGAGATGATATTAAATGGCTATGGAGATCTGAAAGCCAATATCAATGGCAATTTTTATTTTCAGAGAAACTGCCAGGGAAAGAGTGAGGGTAAAACCCAAGATTTTAAAAGAATTTTAAAAGTGATTAAGTGACAAGAGAGGAAATCCAAACAGCTAATAAACATATAATAAGATTCTCAACCTTATTAGTAATCAGGAAAATGTGATTTTTGATCACAATGAGCTATCATAATATATGTATCAAATTAGCAGAAATTAAATTGTCAGAAATACCAAATGTTGGTAAGAATATGAAACAGTGGGAAGTTGGTGGATTGTAATCTGGTGCAACCACTGTGGAATATGGGTTTGGCATTATTTAGGAATGTTAAAGATGTACATATCTTATGACTTAGCAACCCCATTCTTGTTTGTATATTTTAAAATAAACCTTGTATGTATGTATCACATGTTCATAGTAGCTTTTTAAAATAATAACCCCAAATTGGAAACAACTGGCATGTCCATCAGAATTTTAACATTTTGGTATATTCATAAAATAGAATAATATGTGATGCATCTTCTAATATGAGTGAACATATACATAATAATGAGTAAAACAGGGAAGTCTAAAGGATAGGTGCAGTATGATTTAAATTTTGTGCAATTGAGAATCTGGAAGAATCAAACTACTATTTACAGTTCATAAATTGCAAAACAAGAATGAATTATTCATAGGAAACAGAATAATGTTTATCTATAGTTGGAAGGTAGAGAGGTATATTTAGGGAGGGACAAACAGACAACATTCTATTTCTAAAACCCAAGTTGGTTATAATTATTTTCATAATTCACCTGTAAATTTTGTATACATTTTTGAAATATTTTAAAATTAAAAACATTTAAAATAAAGCTATGCAGGAAAATATAAAATTTTAAAAAAATTTACTCTTCTTTGCTTGGTACTGGTAGTTCCTAGTAGATTTAGAAGGTTTGTGAGTTGGGGTGAAGGAAAGTAGTTTAAATTAGAGGAGAATGGTACAGTTAAAATACTTCCAGGGGGTTCCACAAGTCCGTTGAGCAATCTGTAGCCTTGTGACATTGTTCAGTTCTTACTGAATTTCTGTCTATATATTACTGAGTGAGAAGTGTTGAAATCTCTAACTGTAATTGTGGATTTATCTATTTCTTTTCATTCTGTCAGTTTTTGCTTCATGTACTTTGTAGTTCAGTTTTTGGGTGCATAGACATTTAGGATTGGTATAACTTCTTGATGGACTAAAACTTTTATCATTGTAGAATGCCCCTCTTTATCCCTGGTAACGTTTTTACTCAAAAGCAGGGGTCCCCAACGCCCAGGTGGACTGGTACCTGTCTGTGGCCTGTTAGGAACTGGGCCCTACAGCGGGGGTGAGCGGCAGGTGAGCAAGGGAAGCTTCGTCTGTATTTACAGCCGCTCCCCATCGCTCGCATTACTGCCTGAGCTCCGCCTCCTGTCAGATCAGCCTCAGCATTAGATTCTCATAGGAGCATGAACCTTACTGTGAACTGCACATGCGAGGGATCTAGGTTGTGCACTCCTAATGAGAATCTAATGCCTGATGATCTGAGGTGGAGCTGAGGCAGTGATGCTAGTTCTGGGGAGCGGCTGCAAATACAGATTATCATTAGCAGAGAGGTTTGACTGCACAGAGACCATAATAAATCAGTTGCTTGCAGACTCATATCAAAACCCTATCAGTGAGTGGCAAGTGACAATTAAGCTGTATCTGGTGGCAGGCTGTGTAGTGACAAGTGAGTTGATGTACTTCAGTTGTACAGCTGCATCTGGTGGCAGGCTTTAAGTCAGAATCCGACACTTATTTTAGTCCACACGCAGCCTGCCCATTATTTTATTTACCACTTCCATCCATGCCTCTTTCCCACACTGCGCACTTGTCTCAGTCACAGTTTTAGTAAGCTCACAAGCTAACCCTAGCCAAAATGAGTAAAAAAACAAATGTTGCTGGAGAGCTTCTTTGAAACGGGGGAAAGACCCAATGATGAGACAGCAGAAGTCTCTAAGACTGCCAGCGGAAAGAAAGCTGCATTTAAAAGAAAATACCAAGAATCCTACTTAAATTATATGTTCATTGCAACGGGTGCTTCACATTCTCCAAGCCGGCTTTGTGTAATATGTGGCAACTGGCTATCCAATGAAGCCATGAAACCTTCCAAAATGCTTTGCTACATGGAAACCAAGCACCCTAAATTAAAAGACAAGCTTTTGGAGTTTTTCAAAAGAAAAAAAAAAACGTGAACACAAAGAACAGAAACAATTATTGAAGGCCACCACTTCATCAAATGTGTCTGCACTGAGAGCACATTCTTAGTAGCTAACCTCATGGCTAAACCTAAGAAGCCCTTTACTATTGGTGAAGAATTGATCCTGCCTGCTGATAAGGACATCTGTTGTGAACTTTTAGGAGAGGCTGCAGTTCAGAAGGTGGCAAGTGTTCCTCTTTTGGCTAGCAACGTAACTAGACGAATTGATGAAATAGCAGCTGATATTGAGGCACGATTGTCAGAGAGGATTAATGAGTCACCATGGTACGCAATCCAGGTTGACAAGTCTACTGATGTCGACAGCAAAGCAACAATGCTTGATTTTGTGCAATATGTTTTTCAGGAGAATGTGCATGAGGTTATGTTACATGCACTTTTGTTGCCAACCAACACCACAGCTGCAGACCTATTCAAGTCTTTGAATGATTACATATCAGGAAAACTGAATCGGTCATTTTGTGTCGGTATATGCGCGGATGGAGCGGCTCCTGTGACTAGACGGCTTTCTGGTTTCGCTACTCGGGTCAAAGAGGTCGCTTCTGAATGTGAGTCTATGCACTGTGTCATCCATAGAGAAGCGCTGGCTAGCCAAAAAATGTCACCTGAACTTAACAGTGTTTTGCAGGATGTGATTAAAATTATCAAACACGTTAAAGTACATGCCCTTAACTCACGTCTATTCACGCGGCTCTGTGAGGGGATGGACACAGAACATACACGTCTTGTACACAGAAGTGAGATGGCTTTCTAAAGGCAGATCACTGGCCGGAGTTTTTGAGTTACGAGAGCCACTCCAGAGATTTCTTTTAGAAAAACAGTCACCACTGGCAGCACATTTCAGCGACACAGAATGGGTCACAAAACTTGCTTACTTATGTGACATATTCAACCTGCTCTACGAACTCAATCTGTCACTTCAGGGGAGAATGACAGCTGTGTTCAAGTCAGCAGGTAGAGTGGCTGCATTCAAAGCCAAACTGGAATTATGGGGGCGATGAGTGAACATTGGGATTTTTGACATGTTTCAGACATTAGCGGAGATTTTGAAAGAGGCTGAGGCAGGGCCTTCTTTCTCCCAGCTGGTGCATGATCACCTATCTCAGCTTTCAAAAGAGTTTGAACATTACTTCCCAACAGCAAAAGACCCCCAAAACGGGAAGGAATGGATCCGCGACCCATTTGTGAATAAGCCAGGTGAATCGACTTTGTTCATGCTAGAAGAGGATCAACTGCTTGAGATTGCAGATGACGGTGCCCTTAAAAGTATGTTTGAGACAACTTCAAATCTCCATACGTTCTGGATTAAAGTCAAGGTGGAATATCCTGAGATTGCCACAAAAGCACTGAAAAACCTGCTTCCATTTCCAGCATCCTATCTTTGTGAAGCAGGGTTTTCTGCAGTGACAGCAGCCAAAACAAGATTATGGAGTAGATTGAACATAAGCAACACACTTCAGGTGTCACTGTCTCCCATCACCCCCAGATGGGACCATCTAGTTGCAGGAAAACAAGCTCAAGGCTCCCAGTGATTCTGCATTATGGTGAGTTGTATAATTATTTCATTATATATTACAATGTAATAAAAATAGAATTAAAGTGCACAGTAAATGAAATGCACTTGAAACATCTGGAAACCACCCCTGACCCCGGGTCCGTGGAAAAATTATCTTCCACGAAGCTGGTCCCTGGTGCCAAAAGGGTTGGGGACCACTGCTCTAAAGATTGCTTTGTCTGATTGTAATTTAGCCAATCCAATTACCATTGTTCAGTGTTTAGGAGTATAGTATATCTTTTTCCATTCTTTTACTTTTAACCCACCTATGTTGTAATGTTTGGAATGAGTTTCTTTTAGATAGCACATAGATGGATCATGTTTGTTTATCCATTTTGATAGTCCACATTTTACTTGCATGTTTAGATCATTTAAATATAATGTGATTTTTGATATGTTTGGACTTAGGTCTGTCCCTTTGTATTTGTTTTATGTTTGTTCCTTCTGTTTTTCATTTCTCTATTTTTCCTTTCTTGCCTTCTTTTGGATTATTTGAATATTTTTTAACATTCATTTTCATTTAATTATTTTTATTTTTTATTTTTAGTGTTTGCTCTGGTGATTACAAAATACTAAACTTTTCACAGTTTACTTAGAATCAATATTTTACTGTTTCAATTGGAATGTAGAGCTCTTACTACCTTATTGCTTCCCATTTATGCTATAGTTTGCTTATAAACTCTATATACATAAATTGAGAATGTCTTTATTTCAGCTTCATTCCTGAAGGATATGGAATTCTGGGTTGACACATCTTTTCTTTCAGAATTTTAAAAATTTTGTTCCATTTTCTTTTGGTATGCATGGTTTTCGATGAGAAATCTCCAAAAGTCTCCATTTTTTGAGTCATTGTTCCATAGTTAATATGTTGTTTTCTCTGGCTGCTTTCAAGATTTATTTTTGCCTTTAGTGTCCAATAGTTTGATTATGATACACATGGACGTGGATTTCTTTAGGTTTAAGGCTTGCTCAGCTTCTTGAATTTATAGATACCTTTTGCGATGTTCAGGACCATTATTTCTTCAGATATTTTTTCAGCTCTGCACTTTCTCTTTTCTTGCTGTAACTCTGATGACACACATGTTAAACCTTTCTTTTTATTGTCCCATAGTCTCTGTAGTTCTTCTCATTTTTAAGAAATTTTTTTCTCTGTATTGATCAGATTGAATACTTTCACTTGCTCTATCTTTGAATTTACTGACTCTCATTTGTTATTACCATTCTGCTATTGAGTCCATTCATTGAGTTTTTCACCCAGTTATTGTATTTTTCAATTCTAAAATTTCCATTTTGTTCTTCTTTATATCTTCTGTTGCTTCACTGGGACATTCTATTTTAAAATTCATTTTAAGAGTATTCAAGATTGCTAATTCACACTTTTATAATGGCTGCTTTGAAGTCTCTGTCAGATTATTCCAACATCTGTGTCATCTCGATGTTGGCATCTGTGTTTGTCTTTTCCCACATTGAGTGGCAGTTTTTCTGGTTTTTCATATGCCAATTAATTTTGGATTGTATCCTGGATATTTTGAATATTTAATGAGACTCTGGTCTTGTTTAATCCTATTGAGAGTATTGATCCTTATGTTTTAGCAGAAAATCAACCTGCTTATGTCCAGGCCACAAGTTCCACCTAGCCTTCAGTGGGCCATGTTTCTAATATCAGTTCAGTTTCGGAAGCTTTTGTAGTGCTTTTTGGATTTTTCCTGGCTATGTACCACCCAGTGCTCTGGTTGGAACCTGGCTGGTGGTCTGCTCATTAATTCAGTTTTCAAAATCTTTGTTATGCTAATTAGGCTCAGATCTACACCTGTGCAGCTGGGAATGAGCCCTGAAGTTTCTAAACAACCATTTTGGGTTGTTTCTTTGAGTTTTTTGCTCTCTGTCATCACCCTGGAACTTGCCAGTTTTCTGGGGCTTTCCCTTTTAGGCCTCAGGCCAGAAACTTGGCAGTCTAGTTATTCTGTTGCACACTTCCTTTTTTGAGCCTGCATCGAGGAACTAGTGATGTGAAGATAGAGAAAGGAAAAAAGTAGTGGCAGTTTCCCCACCCACTTTGAATCACAGCTCCACCAGAGAGGAAGGTTCCCATCCCTCAGAATATTGACTTTTTTGGGTTCCTGTGGCTACAGATGTCACCACTGCCATGGGTTTGTTGGGGGCTGGAGTATGAAAGAACAGAGGAAAGAAAAAAATAGGGGGATTTCTGCATTGTTTCTGAGCATTAGGATTTCTATTTCCTGTTCTTTGAGCCAGAAATGGAAGTTTTTTTCTCTGGAGTTCTGTTTGTACCACAGTGCTCACATTTGGGTATCTTACTGTGTTACTGTTCTGACCAGGGGATGTCAGAAGAAAAAAGAGGTAAATTTATGACTAGTTTGCTGGCCCTTATAATTCTCGTGTTCTCTGTTCTACCTGCTACTGTCTAATTTTTAGAGTTCTTTCAAAAATCTGTTCTGTGTTTTCTGTCTGAGTTTTCTACTTGTGTTCAGTGATGCAGGAAGAAGTGTACTTAGTCCGTCTTACCTGGAACATAGCAATAAATTGATAACTTTGAAATTCAAAATTAATTATTTAAAAAAAACTGTAGAACTTCCTAGAGTTATTGATAATACTAGAGAGAAGGAAATTGAAGATCTGGTGTAAGTTACAAAAACAGTTCAAACCTCATTTTATCCAAATGACATCCATTCTGATCCACTTTGATCAAGTAAGCATTGGATCATTTTGGGGAGAAGGGGAGCAAAATATACTCTAGTGGTAAGCCCCTTCTTAACTTAAACAAAATTATTAAATACTAGTGAGGGAGAGTACAACTGTGTCTGAACATTGAAGCCTGAGAGTTGGCAAATGTGGAGTTTGTTTTTTGCAGTAGTTTCCGTGTGTTAACTAGCGTTCTCCAGAGAAACAAAATAAATAGGATGTGTGTGGTGTGTGCGTATGTATATGTGTATATGTACAAATATACATATATATTATATACATATATGTAGGGAGAGAGGGTGGGGGAGGGCGCCCGCGAGAACAAGATTTTAAGGAATTGGCTTACATGATTGTTGAGGATGGTAAGTCCAAAATCTACCAAGTAGGTGCGAGACTTAGGGAAGAGATGATGTTGCAGCTCAGTTCCGAAGGTAGACTGCGGACAGAATTCATTCTTCCTCTGGGGGTGTCAGCCTTTCTCCTCTTAAGGCCCTCAGCTGATTGGTCATATGAGGTTCACCCATATTTTACAGGTACTCTGCTTTATTAAAAGTCTATTGATTTAAATGTTCTCATTTTCAAACAATATATAAACTAATGTTGGACCAAAAATCTGCGTACTGTGTGCTAGCCAAGTTGACATATAAAATTAACCATTACATCCTGGAAGGTGATAATAGATAATACTTTAGCTCATTGGATAATTGTCTATTTCTTGAGTGGCTTCACTGTAGAGATAGTCAATTGACAATGAAAGATCCAATTGGCAATCAAAGTCTGCTTTTTAAGGAAAAAGCAATTTCTCATGGATCTTCAGTGTCATCTTAGATTAATTTTACTGTAATTGTATTTAAATAGATTTAAATCTATGACTAAGTATACATGACTTAAATGTTAGGTCTTTGAAAATTATATATTCATACCTCAAATTTAAATAAATATTACTGTTACTGTAGTCAATCTATTTCTGCATTCTTCTTCAGTGATACTTCTTAGTATTAGAGTTAGTAGTACTGATACTGCAATTATGACTGGAATTTCTAGGTCCTTCTCAATATTCTGAGTCAGTGTATCTGGAACACAGCCTAGTTATATGCATTTAAAATGTTTTCCTCAGAAAATCTAATGTTGGTAGTCTAAGACTCTGAAGTGTAAATTCTGTAGGATTGGGTAAAAAACATATATAACATTTAGGCAAATTATCAGAATCACCTGGAATATTTTTTAAACCTATCATCAATGCCACATGCCATCCATACTAAATCAGCATCTTCAGTGGTGAGCTCCAGAGATCTGTTTTTTTGTTTGTTTTCTTTTTTTTTTAAGCTCCTTTAAGGATATTGTGGTCATCTAGATTTGAAAAAAAACTGTTCTATATTAACTTTCTTAAAAATTAGTAGTTTCATTTGAGAGGTTGTCAATAACTGGGTAATGAAAATTATTGCTTGAGATCACTGGGGGTGCCTGAATAACAGGTATTTTTTATATTTAATTAAGTGGAAGAATTAATACATTATAGATTTAATATACTATACAAATTTTAGGTTAAACATGTACTTATATACAATGGAATCACAAAGTATTGGGAAAAAATCTTTTTCCTTAATACTTAGGTAGTAGGGAAGGCTTATCAAGGTATAATATGAAACTCAGAAATGATTTTTAGAAGTTAAAATTTTAACTATATGCTATATGACAACAAAAACACAGAAATGAAGCAAGAACATATTCAGACTTGGGGAAATATATCACAGACTTACGACCTCTGTAATTCAAAGAGCCCTTAAAAATCATTGAAAAAAAGACACCCCAATAGGAAAACATGAAAAAGACAGAATCTGACAACTAATAGAAGAAATTTAAATGACTGTCAAGTATTAAAACACAAATTCACTGATAAATTTAAAAAACCTAAATAAATCCAGATAAGCATTTTCCTGTCATAATGGCACACATTAAAAGCTTGATAATGTTCATTTTGGGGCAAAGATGTATGCAAATGGACATATATATTATACCTCAACCAATGTTAAATTCAGTATAATTCAGTATCACTTTTTAGGGTAATTTGGAGTATCTATTTAATCTGAAAATTTTCATCATCTTTCACCAATAATTCTACTTTAAGGAATGAATCCTACAGAAATTCTCTCAGTATTGCCCCCCAAATTTGTACATTACAATAAGTATACATGGTAGTATATTTTATAACAGCAAAAATTGTAAGTAAAGTAGTTTAATCAAAGAGAAACTCATTAAACAAATTGTAGTACAACTATAAAATGGCATACAATGCAACTGTTAAAAAGAATGAGGAGGCTTGAAATGTTTGAATGTATAAAAATAGGCTAATTATAATTTAAGTGAAAAAAAGTTTGCAGAACAACATTTACAGTGCTTATCTACTTTTCAAAAAATATATAAAAATGTAAAGTTAGAGTTGGGTAGGTAGATCTATCTAGATAGATAAATATATACCAAAGTATTAAACATTTTTACCTCTGGAGAATAGGATTGCAATAGGAGTGCTTCCATTTCTACTTTATCCATTTCTGTATTAAAATTTTATAGCATGCATGTGTTAGTTTCAAATACTTACAAAGGGGACAAATAGAAAAGAAAAAGATTAATGGCTTGCTGCCATCTGGGAGTGCCACAAGGTTGTCTTCTGCTTTTATACTGTTAAAAAGTTCTGTGGATTCTTTGGGTGAAGTCATATATGACAAGCTTATCATATTTTCAGATGGAAAAAAGTTGGGAGGGATAATAACGTAATTGAGTCAAGTTTCAACCTCCCTAGAACTGAATATTGGGTTGTAACTAACAATAAAAAATTAACAAGGACAAACATAATTTACTCTATTTAGGCATAAAGAATTGGTTAATTAAGTTTAAGATATGGGGATATCTGGCTTCTATTTCATGTGAAAAAAAGATTTCGTTTCCATGAGGTCAGTATGAACTGAAGATGTGATACCCTTGCAATTTTAGATTATCCAGGTCTCAGGAGTTTTTGTGGTGCCCTGTGTTGGCCCATATGGATTATCTTGTTCTATTAAGAGTGCTACTGTTTTTGATGAAACACTGCAAGTGGTGTGCATACAGAGGACGGGGATCAGGAGGGTGAAGGATCTATAATAAACCCTGCCACAAATTTAGAGCTCTTCAACTTAGAAAAGAGAGAATTAAGGGGAGACAGGATGGTTGTATTCAAATATTTGGAAGTTGTCTTATGACAGCATTTTCCGTTTTTGATTTTGAGAGCGGAAATGGTACAGATTAGAGAACCAACAATGTGAGCTTACCTTGTGTAACAAACTCCCAATTCCTGGATATCTGAGCAAAAATTAGATAATGTATACTGACACTGTGCAGTGTATTCTTTACTTGGGAAGGAGTGTTGAATGAGTTATTTTCTAATATTTAAAAAACCCTCCAATATAGGATTCTATCAGTATGATAATGTTTATAGACTATTTTCTTATATAAGTAGAATAGGTAGTTAAATTTGTAAGAATTTTTTAAATCCATACATTTTGCAGAAATCTAGGAATATATATCAGAAAATAATAGTTAGACTTCTACGAAATGATGGGTTTAAAATGATTCATTCCTGAACTTTTCAAAAATAAAGAATAAAATACAGTTGGAATAAAGTTCAAAGTTGTTTTAACTTATGTGCAAATCTGGTAGAATGAGTCATAATATTTGAAGAATAAGCTCTGCATAGATGGGGACTCTCTTCTGTATCCTATATACAATAGGATAGTTCTTTGGACATAGTAGGTGCTCAGTAAAAGTTTTTTAGGGGATGAAAAAGGAGGGACCTCATTATCAGAATTAGGAATGGAGTGACAGACGGATGGGATAGATTTGGTGATAAGAGAAGGAAGACATGCTGGGAAGACCAAGATTAGAAATCTTGGCATAGCCATAGTATTAGGTAAATAATTTATACCAGAGTATGGAAAATTTGGGCATTAATTTTTTTTTTTTACTAAATGTAAACTGTTAAATTCAGTTCATGATGGAAAATGCAGGCAGACTGTGAGGATTAGCCAAAAATTCAATTTAAATCCAAATTAAGAGTATCTACGTAGCAGGGAAGAGAAAAGATTTTAACTGTGATGATCTATATGTTATTTAATGTTATGGCTCTCATCCGAAGGACATTCAAATTAAGGGTTAGGAAATCCAGTCCTTGAGTGTTCAGAATCTGCTATTCTGAATCTGCTATTAAAATTAAGGCAGACCAATAGGCAAGAGGATTTCATACCAAATAATGACCTAGGGCTTCTTATACTGTGCCTTGTTCTAAAAAGTAGGGCAACTGAATATTCAGGGGAAAGTTAGTAGTTCTAGTGTAAATTTAGGGGGCTAAAGGGGCAGGGAATCAAACTGAGTATTATACCATCATTTTAAGTGTGAGGATTGTGATACCAGGTATCAGTGGTTGGGCTATAGTGGCGCTTGGATTTGTTTTGTTTTGTTTTTTAATAAATTTATTTATTTATTTTTGGCTCTGTTGGGTCTTCGTTGCTGCACGCGGGCTTTCTATAGTTGCGGCAAGTGGGGGCTACTCTTCGTTGCGGTGCGAGGGCTTCTCATTTGCAGTGGCTTCTCTTGTTGTGGAGCACAGGCTCTAGGTGCAGGGGCTTCAGTAGTTGTGGCACGTGGGCTTAGTCGTTGTGGCTCGTGGGCTGTAGTGCACAGACTCAGTAGTTGTGGCCCATGGGCTTAGTTGCTCTGCGGCATGTGGGATCTTCCTGGACCAGGGATTGAACCTGTGTCCCCTGCATTGGCAGGCAGATTCTTAACCTCTGTACCACCAGGGAAGTCCCTTTGTTTTGTTTTCAATGTGAAAAATCTTAGAGTACCTCATTGTAAGCTTCTTGATAGTTTTTAGAAATTGTAGATATAGTCTTTAAATATGAGTTTTCAGTTAGTTTCATCCAGTCTAGTTTTTACAGAGTATTGGTAACAAATTTATTACTCCAATGATAACTAAGATCATTCCAGTTAAATACTGGGAAAATAGAACAGTTTAGTTGTCGGGAGAACATGAGAAAGCATTTATGTCCTCTTCCTAATCCTAATAAAATAATGCTTTAATAATCAGAGAAAATAGATCATTGGGAATTTTTCTGGAAGGAACTAAGTTATATCCTATTTAGAGTCCAAATATATTAAAAATATACTTGAATACTCATAGTAATCAGTGATTTATGGTATGCCTTTGTCTGAAGGAATGCATCCAAAGTGTATTTCCAATTGAGACTATAATTAACCATTGCAGTAGAAAAAAAATCAAAAAACCCTAAGAAAAGATGTAACAAAAAAGATTGAATATTATGAAGAGAAAAATTTTAGAAACAGAATTCCCAAATATGTGCCCTGCTTAGCATCACCTATATTAAGTTACTATGACTGCTTGTTATTCGAAGTATGGTCCATGGACCAGCAGAGTTGGAATCACCTGGGAACTTGTAAAATGCAGAATCTCGGACCCCCACACTGGACCTAGTGAATCAGGGTCTGCATTTTAATGTGATCCTTAGGTATGTGCACATTTAACTTTAAGAAGTACTACTCTAAACAGTTTATGCTTCTGCAAGATCCACATCAGTTTCTGTCATCTTAGAGAAGCAGTTTCATGCCCCCCATTCACAGTTGGTCATTGTCTTCTTTGGGAGCTTCTGGATAGAAAACAAACATTGCAACTTGATTGATTTTGTATTCCCGGTTCTAATACCAGGGCTGGTATGTAGTAGAGCCCACAAAATGGTTTTTGAATGAATGAATAAATAAATGAGCATTTCTTTGGAGAGTCTAGACTCTTGCGTCTCTAGCACCTTCAGAAAGCTGTTGACTTTCATTGTACCCAGTAGCACAGAGCTGATAGCCCACACTTATCTATACCGAGAAGATAGTGACACATATTGGAGGAGGTATGAGGCTCATGTTACACTCTCCATTCAGATATCCAAATAGGAGTAATTCATGACTGCTTGTTAACTGTCACAATGTCAGGCATGGAGGACACAATGGTGGGAAGTGTGCTACTCTTCACCATTATTACAACTGCATCTATAGAATACTGTTCCTAATCTCTGGGATTTAATCCTGAGGCTTTTCTTTGCCAGATGTTAATCTCTCAGTGTGAGTCCTCATTTTCCTACTGTTGATCTGACAGGGTTGTCCATGTTTGTCTTTATGAAAAGTACCATTTCTTTAAGAATCCCCTTCCTTTGTGTGTTATGGTTGCATGTTTAAAAACACTGGGTATAGTTCTGTAGAATGGGCTGTTTTGCCCCAGTCAACCTAGGTGTGAAAACAAAAGGTCTTTAAGGGATGGGGAGGCAAGTGGTATAAGTCCTTAGCTGCCTTAAACCGAACACTTCCCTCATGTCCGGGATTCCTTATCACACACAATTCAATTCACTGACCATATTACGTATTGGATATTTTGTGTGGAATCCTTTTTACTCTTTTTAAACTCCTCATGGTCTTCATTTCAATTATTATTCTCCTTCTTCTAGGACTTCCCCATCTTTACCACAATATAAACATTCTCAGTTCTTTCCACTTTAGGAAGAAACGCATCCTTCTCACTTTCCTTCCTGGAACATCGTTTTTACTTTTGCCCCAACCTGAGAAGCTTGACTTTGATGGAAAAGGAACTATCATAGAGCCTCTACTCATCTACACTTCTTCATTGCTTATTCAGTCCTCTGCTCATGTCAGTCTGAGGTCTGCTTTCACACACTCCTGAAATATTCACTATGGAACCACGTGGCCTCTAGGTTGCTAAATTTGGTAGACCCTTCACTGCTCTTTTAAATACCTTTAAAGTGTCCTTCAATTTACATCTATAATACAACTGCTTTCATTCTGTTTTTGGAATTCCTTTAATCAAATTATACAAATAGCCTCAAACTGTTTTCCTGCTACTATTCTTGTCACCTCCAGTCTGTCCTGCAAACTCTTGTCACCTCCAGTCTGTCCTGCAAACTCTTGTCAGAGTAATTTTTGAAAACATGTTTGATCATTTCAGTACTCATTAAAAACCTTTGATGTTTTAAGGATAAAATTTAAGCCTTTCTGGTCAATATAGTCTTTTAGTATCCGACCCTTTCCTTACATCTTCAATCTTATCTCCCTCTATATCACATTATACACCAGCACAGGTGTGCCAAGCTGTCAGTTCTATACATTTGTATATCCTCTTTACACTGTCTTAGAGTGTCCCTCTGCTCTTTCTATGCCTGGTTAAAACTCCTATATATTGCTGAGAATTCAGTTAACTTTCACCTTTTTTGAGAAGTCTTAATCTCTATCTGTCCCTATAATCCATGTAAGAAGTGCTTCACTGGGCTTCCAAGGTGTCTTGTGCATGCGTCCATCACAGCATTTATTTCTGTGTATTTGTTTCTTTAATTTTTTTTTTTTTTTGGCTGCACCATTTGACATGCAGGGTCTTAGTTCCCCAACCAGGGATTGAACCCAGGGCCCCTGCATTGGGAGTGCGAGTCTTAACCACTGCACTGCCAGGCAAGTCCCTGTTTAAATTTTTTTCAGTAGACGGCAGAGATCACTATTTATTTATTTATTTATATATTTGACTGTGTTGGGTCTTCGTTTCTGTGCGAGGGCTTTCTCTAGTTGCGGCGAGCGGGGGCCACTCTTCATTGTGGTGCGCGGGCCTCTCACTGTCGTGGCCTCTCTTGTTGCGGAGCACAAGCTCCAGACATGCAGGCTCAGTAGTTGTGGCTCACGGGCCCTGTTGCTCCGCGGCATGTGGGATCTTCCCAGACCAGGGCTCGAACCCGTGTCCCCTGCATTGGCAGGCAGACTCTCAACCACTGCGCCACCAGGGAAGCCCGAGATCACCCTTTTTGATTTTTGTGTTCTTCAGTCAGTTCGTAGGACTTGGTCATATATAGCAGGCACAGGCACAGAGAGGAATATGGCATAGTTATTTAAATTAGTGAATCAAACAAAGGCTGAGTTTATTGCCCTCTAAGATGAAATTATGACTAGTTTATTATTTATTATCTGTTTCTAGAGGATGATCATAGTGAAGACTGATTTGTCAGCATTTTAGTTTATTAAGACAAACTTTTTTCCTCAACTCCAACCTTCTTTTGTATATGTGCAAATTTATGGCGCTCTGCTGCTTAATAACCTACAGCAATTCTTAGTTGCTACGTGGCTTTTCAGCTTCTGTAGTTACTATATGCACAGTTTAATCAAATCTCTCTCATATTATGCGCCAGCATGAACCTCTGACACAGAAATAGAATTTATTTGGATGTGTGGTATATCACTTAGGATCAAGTTCAGCAACATTTAACTAAAACTCAGTAGTTTAAAATGAGAGAAGTATATTTCTCCCTCATGTTAAAGAGCTTCATTTATGGGCTGCTTAAAACAGATATGGTGGTTTCACAAAATCATTAGGGACCCAGACTCTTCAGTTCATGACTTCCTCATTCCTAGGCATGGCCCTAGGCAGTTACTAGAGTACTACCTATCACAGGCGTCTTCTAGACTGAAGGATGGAGGAATGACACAAGAAGACAAGAAGGGCATGGTCGCTCCCTCAAGAAATCCTCCTGGAGGACCCATAGTATATTTTCAACTTGCTAGAACTTAACATGAAATGCAAAAAGGTTCTGTCCAACTTGATAAAAATCCTACTAATTATGTGGCTTGAGGAAGTTATCTCTTTAAGATCCATTTTCTTCTGTTCTAAAATGTTAACAACAAAGCCCATCTTATAGAAATTTTGTAAATATAAGTATGCATTTGAACGTCTAGTATAGTTACAGGCACATGGCAGCCTCTCAATAAATAGTAGTTGCTGTTATTGTTATTGTAGAAGAGACTGTTGAGATCCAGAGATATGTAGCTTCTCCAAAGCTCCAAAGCCACAAAGCTAGTAATGATTAAACCAGTACTCAAATCCAGACCTGACTCTGAGATCTCTGTTCTTACAAATATAGTGAAATATGGTAGGGACTACAACTGAGAGTTCCTATTTTCCGGTTCAACCTTCTTTTTCCTGAATCGTGATATCCTTCTAATCTGAGTTTTTAGGATCACTGAAGAAAGCATTAAAACAGAAAGATCTAGTTTCTATGGTTTGATTCATCCAAATACTTGCCTTGCTTTCCACTTATTTTTGTGGAGACTTGGCTGAAATCAACAGCATTAATTGAGTGGGTAATTCTGGAACCATCTAAGAAAGCTAAAATCATTTAAAATTAGTTGGGATTTAGTAACTAGGTTGAACTTTGCCTTTGTAAAGCAGTTTCCAGCTGACTCACTGCAGCTGCAACAATTGACATCATTTTGTGCCTTTCCTGCAAAGACTAATTTGGCAAGCAGCATTCCCAGTGGAGTGGGTTTCAGAGCCTCAATGAATTTCAGGGCTGGAATGGACTTTAAAGGTCATGAAATCCAAACCTAAATGTAATGATTGAATTGGATTACATCAACCTCACCAAGTGGTTTTCTAAACCACACTTATTGGATAAGTCCAGTGACAAAAAATAGTGAAGATGTCCATGTGGGCTGAGTTGTATAACCCATGCTATATTTGAATAGCTCTGACTTCCTTATATTGAGCTGAAACATGTACTCTTATCCTTAGCCAACAGTACTAGTTCTATCCTTGGTACAAATATAGTCCTTTTGGGAACCATATAACCTTTCAAATGTTTGAAGACCACTGCTTCACCTCATTCTTAGACTTTTCTCACTGCTAAATACCTCGATTCCTTTAACTTTTTCTCATTCGGCATGGCTTTAATTCCCTTCACAATCCTGAGCTCACAGATAAATCAGCTTTAGTTTGGCGAGATTCTTCTTAAAGTATTTCTCTCTTATCTCAGGAATGAATGAAATTCTGCAGTCATAGATTGAGGGAATTGCCTAATCAAACTGTCCTGGTGAAGTAAGAAGGGAGTTTCTTGAAAAATTATGGAGAGTGGTGAGAAGTTAGGAAATGATTAAACTGTTGAGGCTTTGCTGGTCCTCCTACCACCAAACCAATGTGGCATATTAATCTCCCTCCATGAAAAGCTCAAAAGCATGACAAATTCATGGTGTTCCTTAAGCACATGGTTAGTTGGGTTATTTATCATGATAGTTTAGACTCCATCTGCTTTATTTTATTCTTATGGATCCTTTATTTTAGTGATGAGTGATATCATTATGATGAAAAGGATGGCTATATGAATGGATGTGTAGACAACTTAGGAAGACATGATGGTTGTCCTTCAATACACATAGATATAAAGCAAAATAAAAAAAAAGTCATTGTTTCTGAATCTAAGTTTCAAGTTCTGTATGGAATTAAAATGACAGTTTCAAGTCATTCAGTAACATACATGTGCCTTTAGTAATGTCAGAAATCTTGCTCTGCTCCTGAGGAAAGAACCCTTACCTGAATTAGGACTTTGAAACTTTGTAACATTCCTGTCTATGACTAAACAGCTGTATATTATTTGAAAAAAAAAAAAAATCACTCACCATCTCTGTTTAAGAAATATGTGAAAATAAGCCCTTCATTGTGTAACAAGTATGTGGTGAGAGCAAAATGATATGTTTTCTTTAATTCAACTAGAATTTATGGAATGATTTTCATATTTTACTCCATGTTCTGAGAACTGAAGATTAAGTAGGGGAGAAGTTGAACAAGGTCTGTGTCCTTATATAGCTTATATTTTTATAATAAAACTTTGGATCAAACAGTTTTATGGGCCTTGCAGTACAACGTACTTTTAAAATAGTTTTGAGTACTTAAATTTTTTTCTTTTGCATTGATGTTGTCATTTCTTTCTAGTACACACCATTGTAAAGCAATAATACTCCAATAAAGATGTTTAAAAAAAAAACCCTTGTTTTAAACTAGATTTTATTCCAAATTTTAAAAAAATCACATATAGCTTTTCTTTTTCTATATAAAGAAGAAAAACAACTTACATTAAAGTTTAAATTTTACTCTAGTGATAGAGATTCTTTTGCCTTGCTTTACAGTCATTCACAATGTTTAACTGATACTAATTACTTAAAATACTGCATCTTTCTCATATTCCTTCCAGAAGAGATATGCTAACATTCTTAAAATGTATCATAATTTGAAGAGCTATAGGGCAACACTGATTATGAAAGTCTTGTGGATCTGGAGGCTTAATATTGCCAAAATTGACCCATTTTTTTAACTTAAAATCTTGGAATAATTCTTATTAAGGAAGAGCCATAAGTAAATTATTTCCCCTTTTTTCTTTATAGATTTCCTGGCAAATATAACACACAATCTTTAACTTATGAAATTTGTATATTTCCTTTGTAAAAATAGAATTTTGTGTTTGGAAATGAAACTTCATTTTTATTGAATCATGTTTTTTGTATATTTACAACTTTGAGAGTTTTGAAAGTTTTTAATATAACAGTGTATAACCTCCTTGAGCTTATCTAAGTTCTGAAAATCATTTACTAGTTAGAGATATCCTGGAATGAGATTTTTATTGGGTTAAAGTATATCATCTTAATTCTTAAATATTTTCTTTAACATAAAAGAGCATTAGTGTTACTTTCATTTTGTATCTGACAGGATAAAATTTTAATATATTAACACTGTGTTTTACCCAGGAATTTATGCTACCTAGAACTACATTACCCTTTGTCCCACGTGGGGTTATGAGACACCCACTGCCTCAAAGAGAGTCACTGTAGATTTTGAGCATCTGAAGCCTCTTTAGAGATGTTAAAACATGGTACTTTTGACCTTCAGATACTTAAGCCCAAGAACTCTGGGCCTAAAGTTCATTCCATAAACAATATATTTGAAAAAAATTCAGTATCAATTCCTTCTTGCCTCCCTCCCTCCCAGATCAAATAAAAATTCTATTGCCTGTTGGAGAACAGAGTGGGAGTAGATGAAGGGAGGACCCCTTAGGGGTGTGTATGTGTGTGTGTGTTTAGAAAAGGGACATTTGCCTTGATCCTCTTCTTCACACTAGCCAAACTACCAACATGGTTTTGGTCTCTTTCCTTTACCACACATAATGTGACAATAGATAGTAGAGTAGATATGAATACTTGGTATGTCTAGGGAAGTCAGCCTGAGACAGCCTTAGAATTTCAAATGGTTTCTGTATGTCCAAAAGGATCAGGCATAGCTAAGAGAAAGCACAACTCAAGAAGCCTTGTATTCAGGAATGTGAGATCTACATAAATGGGTTGGACAAGAAATGAATGAAGACAATGTGAAATCAGGAATAGGGGCCTGTCACCAATTTGTGTGGATTGAAGATTGAGTATAGGCTAGGATAATAGCTATCAATAGCTAACATCTATTGTTTACTTGACAGACACTAAGTATTCTAAGCATTTTCTGTGTACTTTGTCACAGATACTTCACAACAACACTGTTATGTAGGCTACACTTTATTATTTCTATTTTACCAAAGAGGAATCTGAAGTATGGAGACATTAAGCCACTTGACTTCACTCTTAACCACTATATCTACTGCTTCCTCATGAGGGGATGTACACTTTGGTGAGTATATGATAACAACCTAGGATTAGATGTCTCCCAACAGACCCCAGATTTATATGACTCTAAACTTCATAGAGCATTGTCTCAAGCCATTGTGGCTCTGAAATGATGGAAACTGTCTACATAGAAAATATTAAGTTATGGAAAATGAAAGTTATGTTTTTTGGATTCCTGATTTTATGACCAAAGTTTCATATCTATTATATACTGATGCAAAAATGAGGCAGAAACACTAGCAAAACAAAACAAACTTAATGACCTAGTAAAAGATCACAAACTCCAGGGTCTCCTTCAGTATTTCTTGAAAGGGAACATCTTTCAATATACTCTTTACAGAATGCTCCCAGAATATAGTGAAGTTTCTACAATAGTTTCCCATATAAAAAGGCACTCACGGAAGTGTCTTGATAATTGTTATTTACAATGCTTTCTTTCACCCAGAACAATCTCTTTAATCATACCTTCATATAAACTTGAATTTTGAATACTACGTGTTGTATGAACTAAAGATTAAATGTCACTGAAATTAAAAATCCAATTTTATATCAGATAATCATTTGGTTACAGTTATCAATCCAGTTCTTCTAGCTTTGATATAGGCTTGTTTCATTTATAAACCTTAGTCATTTAATTTATTTTAGATTTAAAAAGAAGTACATTACTGTTTAGAAGGTTGAGGATTATATAGGCCTGGTCATTGAAAGTGTAAAAATCAGATGACGTTTGGGTTTTGCTAAACTTAAGAATCTTAAAGATATGAGTGTATTTTGATGTGATAGAATGTACTTTCCTTTTTTTACATGAAAATATGTATATTAATATATTTTAGAGGGAAGCTTGAGATTTCTGTAAGAGTTTACCTGTATAATTTATTCAAATTAAAAAATAAACAAGAAAAATACCTATTATAAGAGCAAATGAACAAGGTAAATTATTTCTATTTTTTAATTAACAAGGGCGAAAAAAATAATGAAAAATGAGCTCTCTATAAATTGACAATGTTTTACTGTTTAAAAAAAATGGTCTCATTTTTAGCAGTATTAGTGAAACAAAGACTTTGAGAATATAATTGTTATGTTTTCAAAGTTAAAGAAACATTTATTAAAAGAACTATTTGGGGGCTTCCCTGGTGGTGCAGTGGTTGAGAGTCCGCCTGCCGATGCAGGGGACATGGGTTTGTGCCCCGGTCCGGGAAGATCCCACATGCCGTGGAGCGGCTGGGCCCGTGAGCCATGGCCGCTGAGCCTGCGCGTCCGGAGCCTGTGCTCCACAACGGGAGAGGCCACAACAGTGAGAGGCCCGCGTACCGCAAAAAAAAAAAAACACCAAAAAAACCCACCAAAAACTATTTGATGCGTTAAATATTATAATCTAGACCTTTTGAATTTCTGAATTATGAATCAATTTCAGGGTAAGTAAAAATATAGAGACAAATATTCAGACTAATGAAGGGAACACAGCCCAAATCAATCATTCAGTCATTCCATTGAATGAGTGCCTTACTTGAATGCCTGTTGTATGGTAGGCTAGTCAAGGGCACAAACTGAAATGGTAAGCAGTGATCAGAAATTTATCAGAAAATCGAAGCTTTTTATTGTTAATGGCTAGTGATGTATAGAGCTGGTGTTAAAGTTTGTTCCTGGAAATATATTCATAGGTTGTCTCTTTCAGGCTTCTAAATGATATTCAGCAATTCTCTTTAAATTTACAAAATTGCCTGTAGGAATCATTTGTAGAAATGATTGTCTCTTTCCAAAGCTCTTTTGGAGTGGCTTGGGCACTGGAAGAGTCCACCTCATTATATCAGAAAACCACAGGACAGTTTTATTATTACAAGATCCAAATTGTAGCCCCACTTTATCAATTTTGGCATCACTTTTCTATAGCATCAGTATCATTCTTGAAATAATTTTAGAGGGTTAGTAAAAAAGAGAAACATTTGATATTTACACAAATGTGAATTATAGTGTTCTACTGTCACCTTAGAAATGTTTTGCTTCTTAGTAATTTTGCAGTGTAAACAAACATTACAAAATACTGATACTTTTTCTAGTAAAATTTCCTATGGTAGAATTTCATATGTCATATTAGACTCTTTTCATGTCTATTTGAATAAAAATAGGGCACATTAAGTGTAATTATACATTTTTAACTGATTATACACATTCTTGAGAAGGTCAGAACTATTTTTCCTTTTGCTCAAGGTAATGTCATTACATATACCTTCACAGAGAACAAATACCCACACTGGAGTTTATTTAAATGAACTTTTTTTCCCTCTCTTATTACAGAAAATTGAGAAAATGAGCAGGAATGTAGTGTCTTTCTTGTAACGTAATGAAAGACTCTACAGACCCCAGTTCAGCATTTTACCAATTGGATTATTTCTAGTAAACAAAGAAACAAGCAAACAAGTGAAAATATCTAGACTGTTGGGATCGGACATATTATTAGTAAATTTATAACATCTGTGGACTATGAGATTTCCCCTGATGTGGCATAATTTACAATTTAAAATGTTTGCTTTTGCTTGTTAGGAGATTTTTTTTTTTTTTCCCCCAGTACGTGGGCCTCTCACTGTTGTGGCCTCTCCCGTTGTGGAGCACAGGCTCCGGACGCGCAGGCTCAGCGGCCATGGCTCACAGGCCCAGCTGCTCCGCGGCATGTGGGATCTTCCCGGACCGGGGCACGAACCCGTGTCCCCTGCATCGGCAGGCAGACTCTCAACCAGTGCGCCACCAGGGAAGCCCTGTTAGGAGATTTATATTGGATTTTGCCCGCTCACTTTACCAAGATCATCTGGATTTTTCTGCCCAGGTCCACTCAAATAACAAAAATAAATAGAGGATTTAAAAAATTTCCTATAATAGAATTGTGCGAGGAAATACATTGGCAGGCAACATGATATAATGAGGTAATGTGGCTGTATTTCCTGATATCATGCTAGCTACAGTATTACAGGTGAGGATGTCAGTGATGTACCTCCCCACCCCATCACATATAATTCTGAAAGGAAGTGGATTAGGAAATTTCTGTAACATTATATCTTTCCATTGTCAGTCTCAGTCTAGACCAACAGGAAATATCCTTTTTGGTGAATTCTTCTATATTGCTGTAAAATAAGGGGAGATATGTTATCTATCTCACAATACAAACACTCTCATACAATTACAGTGCATTTTCCTTTGTCAACAATACATGACATAATGAAATTCTTTTCTATAGGACATAGTAGAGTAAAATGTAAATTTTTGTGAAATATGTAAAAGAAAAAAATCACTGGCCGAGTTGTCTGTAGCTAAATTTCAAATTCTGTTGTAGTTACCATAGGGAGCAAGGAAGCGTGCAACCCTATTGATAAGGTCCATTTTCATTTGTTTATTCAACACATATTTTATAGTACTTGTTATGTCCTAGTCAACTTACAAGTATTGGGACATATGCAGAGACAAATAATATACTATAGGGCAGTCCCTACCCTGTAGTGGAGGAAGAAGGCAAATAAAGAAACGATATGTGGTACGGCTATGCTGGAGGTGTGTGTTGTGGAAATATATGGAGGCAGGAGTATTCACTCTCTATGACAAAGATTTCTGTCACTGAAGTGACACTGGAGTTAGTGCTTGGACGATGCATTACAGACACTATAAAGTATACTGGAAAAGTTATTTCCTATAGATGAATAACTCCATTTTAAAAAAAGAAAGCACTAAATGTGAATATGCACGGTATATTCAGGGAATGACACACAGTTAAGAGACAAGTGTTCCAGAGGAAAATGCCTACTGGAGCTGTTTTGTTTTGTTTTTTTTCTTCTGGGATCATCTACTTGTGGATAGCATCCTTTTTTAGAAAACTATTTTTGTGACTGCTGAATTTCTCCATTTCTGGGTCCTACTTTTAAATTAATGACATTATTAGCTTATTTAGGGGAAAGCACATCTATTAATTAATAGTCTTCAGGAATTAGCATATTTTATAAGGATATTTTATATTCTAGTGTTTTAAAATACTAAGGAGAGAGTGACTTTAAAGATCGGTTAAAAATGCAACATTTTGATAACTGCCATTTATTTGGACTCAATAGGTGGAAACTTATTAGATTCAGTATGAGTAGTGCAAATGGGGCATGAAGGCTTCTGTCTATATGTAGAATTGGCGATGCTTTCACTTTCTAGTTGATGAAATTGAATTTCTCAAAATGGACTCTGTATCTTTTTAATTCAAAGATTTTCAGCAAGTAGGAGGGAGATGTCCTATAATTTATGAAGATAGTTTTTTTATTATTTTTTTTTATCAGCTCTCGGCTCTAGCAACTGCTTTTTTTTTTTTCCAGCCATCTTGCTGCTGGTGATCCACATAAGGCAAGCTGTCTTTCATTTTCATCTTCCTTCGCACAGCTGGTGCTTACACTACTCAACATCCATTGAGTCATTTCCTGCTGATAAATGTCTATATGTAATCACGATTGTCACCTATGTATGTGATACAAAACTGTCCTCTCTTTTTAAACCAAGATAGCGTTTGTACCAGCCTCTAATCTTATGTACCACTTTCTCCTCTTTCAGAACCAAGCTGGCAATTCGCATCTTGAATAGCTTTAAAATTGCTCATAGCAATCAATGACAACTGAGGCATCACTAAAGAATTTCTTTTATCTCCAAGCTCCAATTTAGATCTGTCATTAAGCTTGAGTAAGCTTGAACTGTCAGAGCATTTTCCCTCATCACATGCTCTAAGCACAAAAAGTCAACTTCAAAATCAAATTTGTTCTATCTCTTACTATCCTTTGTAATGGTTTCGTGTGAACAATAAACTTCACTGAAATAGTACTGTCAATCTTCAGTAACTCGGATAACTGGCTTTAAAAAATAGTGAGATGCTGCCAAAACTCAAATATGATACATGGTAAATCACTCCCTCACATCAGTTGGTTTTGTTGTGTTTTAAGGGGGATGCATTGTGATATGGGGCGGGGGGAAGAGCACTTGACAGTAAGGACATACGGAATTTGTTTCCTTCTTTTGCTTTAAAGATTATGTAATCTTTGGAAAGTCACTTTCCTACTCTTAAGCCTTAGTTTCTATGTCTGTAACATGAGGTGGGTTTTTTAAATGAATTCTAAGGTTCCGTCCATTTCTAACATTGACCTCTTAATAAATTTGACTTTGCATTGTGTGATATTATTCTTCAAGAAATGGATTAGAAACAGTTCTCATCAAGAGCTGGAAATCAGAAATTAATTATCAAGTTATAATCCAAACCTAATTGCAAAAATGCTTCAGCTTCATCTTTTGGACCAAATCGATATTTTGTTTGGGTTCTGTTGGTGAACAGTAGCTGTCTTTTAAAGATCACAGCTTCTATCTTGGAGATCTTTTCCACTGACAAATCCTTCAGCCTCACCCACATATTTAAATGTACTTTGATCTTTCTTTGTTTTGCAGATTTCATTATGAAACAGTCTGTGTGAACATTAGAGTTGCCACATTGAAACTAAAGACCACAAAAATCTGGCAAAGTTTGCAGCAGCTCAAATATATTTATAGAGTCCTTGTTCAAAATTAGACTGATTATTATTTTATTTTATTTTATTTTTTTTGCGGTACGCAGGCCTCTCATTGTTGGTGCCGCTCCCGTTGCGGAACACAGGCTCTGGACGTGCAGGCTCAGTGGCCATGGCTCACGGGTCTAGCCGCTCTGTGGCATGTGGAATCTTCCCGGACTGGGGCACAAACCTGCGTCCCCTGCATCGGCAGGCGGACTCTCAACCACTGCGCCACCAGGGAAGCCCCTAGACTGATTGTTTTTTAATAATTTCTTCACAAGCTCCAAATTAGCTTGTCGTATTTCTTCTCTTACCCATTAAGGAAAGAAGGTTGTTTCTTAATACACTTTCTTTCTCCCTTTATAAGTACTATAGTTTTCAAATTAAATTATTTTTTCTTATCTATTTTTCTGTAAAGATGTAGCCTTAATGGGAGTATAATCCAGGGCATTTTTGCATGATGCACTAGAGTGAGAAAAGAATTTGGTGATCTTTTTAACCCTTAAAAAGTAATATCTTCATGCAAGTATTCTAGCAGATAATCACTAAGTCAAAGTTACCATTCTGTGATTTTTTTTCTTTCCTTTTCAGTACCAAGTTTTGATTATGGCATTCCTATATTTTAGCCCAGAATCCATCTCTCTTAGTGTACTTGGAGCTCTCTCATCACTCACATCTCATTGATATCACTCATCAATATTTCTTAGCTTGACTAAGTAATTGAAGTTAGACTCTGATACGAATCTTCTTTCCAATTTTGGCCACATTTCCTTGCTCCTGATCAAAACATGTGTAGTTCCTTAGGGAATCATTTGTTAATGGCCAACCAATTTTTTAGGCTATTTTATCCTAGAGTGTTAATGGCTAATAGCAGTTCAGCAATGAGCCATCTCTGATAACAACAGCATTTCAGTAGCAATGCCTTAACCAGATGGATTGAGGATCGAAGGCACTGTGGCAGAGAAATTTAGGCATAGATTTATGGTAAGGTCCAGCTTTCCATGATCGTCTATAATCTTTTGACACAGATGGATGCTTGCTTACCTTTTCTCATACTTACTAGTGTTTTAAAAATGATATTTCTTTTGTAAGTAAGCACCATCCATTTCTTTTAGAGGCACACCCATCTACAGAGTGATTTTTAGACTTGTGAGGAAGTTGTTAACCTACAAAATTGTTTTGGTATCAAAAGGAAAGTACCAGATAACTTTTTCTATCTCTAATATATCAACCTGCTTTCAGATTTAGGGACTGGACATAGGCAGATATTGACCTACAGATCTTTTATCTTTATACATTTATATGCTATTACTTTCTCCTTGTATGTGAATCTTAACACTTCACGAAAATAGCATTTAACTTTTATTTAATACCTTTCTTAATATATAGTGCTAATTTATGATTGCTTAATATTTAATACTATGTTATGCTAGGTTATGATTGCTTAATATTTAATACTAGTTTATGATTTATTTTTCTGTATACTGTATGATATAATGAAAGATGACTTATATTTGCTTTATCTTATGTGTCAAATAATTTACTATATTTCATCAATCTAAGGTGACATCAGTTGTTAGATGCACCATTATTATGTATCACTAATAAAAAAAGAAAAATATTTGTTCAGTTGTGAAATGCCACTGAATCTAAGTTTTATACAAACATAGAAATGTTAGAATATGAAAATATGTGCATCTTAGAGTCAAGGGAATATGGAAACAGGGCTATCCTAAACAGTAATTAAACTTCTGTCTAAAACATTTGAAATACTTTTAACCGTATGATTTTCACAAAATCTTTATAGTATACAGTAGGATAAAACTGTTTCTTTTTTAGGGATGCTGGGGAAATTAAGCAAGCTTGTGAAATAGAAAGAGAAAAACCTTTCAATCTGCATTAACAGTATGAACTGGAAGCCTTTCAAACTGCATTTTCTTACATTCTCTTAATTTCTGTTTGTGGAGTATTGGAAATGTTTGAAATTGGATTTCGTACTGGAAATATGTTCATATTCACCTTTGTTGACACTGAGGCAGGCGTATTTTAATATTTAATATGCAACTGAGAATATACTTCATTTGGATTTATATCTTTTATAGTAATATACACATTCACATTCCAATAAGGATTCTTTCCTTGGCCTTTCACTATACTACATATTACTATATATTAACTTTGAGAAATTCTTTGTAAGATACTAGTGGTATTAGTATTATTATTAGTTTGCACTGAATGATTCTACTGTTCTGGCTTATTAGCATATTCATATATCGCTTCCAAACTAGAAACAAGAAGAATTCAGTGACACAGAACAAATCTTTGTAAAGGGAATCTAAACAGAGGGAGAAACAATATTTATCTACATGGGGAATTTCTGAAATGTGTGTTATTAAAAAAGTTAATTCCCCTTCTGAATAAATGATATTTGATTTTCATAATAGCATACTAGTTTGAACAGCTGCACAAAACTGCTCAAATGAAAATAAAATAATAAAGTTTCAGATCCAAATTTTACTTTCAGATTAACAGGTGCAGAAGATACCAGGATATACACTTCTTTTTGGAGGAAGCATTTTGTTTGGGATACATAAATGCATGTAGTAATAGTCCACACTTTTATAAGGTTTTCACATATGTTAGATTAAAATGATTAAGAGAGAAAAATGTAGCCCTTCTGACTGGACAATATGTAACAAGCAAGTCACCGGACAAATTAGTTTACCAGACAGGTGATCCAGTGCTGTCAGAGCAGAATTTCATATTTCTATATGTGTGAGTGTGTTTTAAAGAGAAGTTGATTGTTGAAGCTAATTGTTGAAGAGAATAGAGCTCTAGTGAATATTGTTTGTCTTTCCTGTGTAGAGAAGGGAAATAGAACCATTTGGGAGATGATTTGGCTCTAAAGTTAAGAATTTCTTCTTGAATTCAGCTATTGATTCTTGGCTTCTGTAAAATGGTAATAGTACTGTATATGTAATTTGTTACTAAGGATCATTGTTTAGAATATGTAATAATACATATAACAGTATAACAATAATATCTTTATTATACATAATACAATGAAATGCATTTTAAATATAACATAAAATGAGTTAAATAGATTGCTTTAAAGATGTAAATTAGTTTTATCATATGTTCATCTATAAATACTTACATTTTGTCATTATTTAAAGTCTGTTTAAAAGTTTATGAATTATACAAAACCTTGGTTTCATTCTGGTTGCCTTTTTGTGCTTTGCTTCTTAAAAGTTAATGAAAGTGACCAAGCAAAACGTGAAACAATCGCCTGAATCAGTTGACTCTTCTGCCCTACTCTGCCTAACAATTTGATAAGTGTTTGAGTAATACTTTTTTTCCTGTGTTACCTCACTTTGTTTCTCTGTGCTTGGCAGTATTCTTAGATAATTTTTTCTTTCCTTCTCTCATTCGCTTATTCATCTTTTCAGCAAATATTTATCAGATAGTGCTATATGTCAGCCACCGTGCTTGACTCCAAGGATACAGAAATGAACAAGGCAGACACCAGCCCTCCTCTCATGAACTTTCTGTTTTGTGGAAAAGAGAGTCAACCAAATAGTTTAATTCCAGAGTAGGTGAAAAATGCAATGATAGGAGATTATGCTATGCTGTGGGAGTACGTAACACAAGAGACACCTAACAGCTTCGAGAATTTGGGAAAAGCTTTAGTTTTTGTTCACATCCCCAAATTATTTGATCCTCAGTAAGTTTATATTTGGTTAGACATTTCTGATTGTATTAGTTTCCTATAGTTGCTCTGACGAATTGCCACTAATTTATTGGCTTAAAGCAACAGAACTGTATTCACTTATGGTTCTGGAGGCCAGAAGTTCAAAATGAGTCCCCCAAACTGGGCCAAAACTAAAGTACCAACAAGGTTATACTTTCTAGGCAGGATCTATAGGAGAATCTGTTTTCCTTGCTTTTCTGTCTTCTAGCAATGCACTCCCTGTATTTTTTGGCCTATGGTCCCTTCTTCCATCTTTAAAGCCATGGTAACATCACCTTCTCTTCTGTAGCAAACTCCCTCTGCCTCCTTCATATAAGGACACTGGTGATTACATTTAGGATCTATCTGGATAATCCAAGATAATCTCACTAATTTAAGATGCTTAACTTAATCACATCTGCGAAGTTCCTTTTGCCGTATAAAATAACATTCACAGGTTCTCAGGATTAGGACATGGACATTTTGGGAGCTATTATTCAGCCTACCACACTGGCCCATCAAAAATTAGTATTTATAAATAATTGTCTGCATATGTAATCTAAGAGAGATGTTATAAATTATATGATCAGATATTTTATACTTATTTTTGGAAAAGAAGGCCATTCTTTATGAGGTACTAAATCTTTATGCTTTTAGTTAAGAAATAAAATTATAGTTCGTAATATTGTAAGGTAATTTGTATGTAACTCAAGAAAGCTGGCCTACATTTGTATAACTACTGCAGGTATAGTGATAGTATGTGGACAGGATTTGAACCTCTGAATCTCCTACTTGTCTCATACAGCAGTTTGTAGCCCTCCATGCCCATCTTAACCTGAGTCTCATGTACACAGATATATCATTTCATGAAAAGAAAAAGAATTAATTACTTAGTTGGCTTTGAAATGCTTATGTGTCCAGCTCCCTGGAGAACAAAGTTGTACTTTCTGTGTATCATGAGGACTACTTTGGCCTAAACAATGGTCAGGCCTTAGCAGACTTCTGTTTAGTTCCCTTCTCCTGGGCTCTTCCTCTGCAGTTGTGGGTGTGGAGAACAATTCCTCTTCCAATAATTGTGGAGAACAATTCTAATAAGGAAAGGAAACTACCAGCCAAAATGAATTCAAAGAAGGAGAGTATTTCTAGAGAAAATTTATTCAAGAGAGCCAACAGTATGTTACTTGGGTCCAGCTGTCTTTAAAATTCCTTTATTTTTTTTTTCCAATGGAGGCTCCACCTTCTAGTACAAAAGCTTGATAATGTTGATTTTATTGACCATTGTTCTTTTCTTCCCCCCAAACCTAGGGGAGGAGTGGAATGAGGTGGTGGGGAGAGAAAGTATTAAGGACTTCCAAATGATAGGTTATGTTGTCAAAACTTGTGAAAACCTAGGGGTAAAATGGAATCTAAAGAAATTACAGCCCAAATTACATGAAGGAACCCCCAATTTTTGAGTAGCGGGTGATAGCATAAAAATTTAGAGTGGAGATAATGCCTGAAGAAAGAGAGATAAGTGAACCAATAATTATTGAGTCCCATTATCTTTCAGAAAATCTGCTGGATTCTTTTCCTTCAATGGTTCTGTTTGGGTAGTGAATTCTCTTTACTGTAGAAAGAATTGAGGCTGCGAAAAGTAAATTGATTTTCCAAGGTAATTCAGGTAATGAATGGCAGTGCTCGTATTAAAGTCTAGTTTGTCTGAATCCAAAATTCATTGCCTTTTTGATATCCCACCCCCTTTCCTGGGTGTCTGAGTTTGTTATTTCATCACAGAGTTACATGGAAGAGACTGGAGGGATAACTCTTAAAATGTCAAATCATTCTCCTGTAAAGGATTTTGCCACAGCTGTGGAAATAGGGCCTTAGGGTGTATGATAGAATGTGAACCAGATCCATGGAAAATGCATCTTGACTCTGCTCTTTTTTCTTTCCCTGCTGAGGTTCTAGTAGAAAATGAATGTCTATTGCTTTTCTGTTGATATTCATAGTGTTTTATTTCTGTAGGATTATCTCAGGTAAGTAACGTTTCTTTCAAATTTGGGATAGATTTTATTTTAATAGGGTTAGTTCCAAAAGGTTTTGCTCTTCTAACTAACAAAACCTGAGTAGGTATACATTAAATTAGTTTAGCTGCTACCAGAATGTGATCAGCTCTTAATGAGTGGTTTACAGATTTTCTTTTTTTTAACTGAAAGATTGATTCTATCATTCTCTTACTGAAAATTAGAAACGCTCTTCTAATTTCATTTGCATGTTGAGATTTTCTATTATAATTTGTATTCAGTTTAGCACACTAAAATACAAAGCAAATCTATTCATTTAATCTGCTGATGCCTGAGCCAGTATCTCTGCAGCAAGAGATATCGTACATTCATGTGTGCATGTGCTTGAGAGCAATTGTTTGATTATAGTTCTTATTAATATAAATCAAAATCTACAGAGAAAGCCTCTTCTATTCCTGCAATTCATATTTATATAAATAGAAAAGTAATGGATTTTGAAAAAGGTCCAATAGGTTTGAGCTTCTAGAATTATCCCAAGAGTATAAGACAGGATTGAAAATATTTCAGTGTGTTTTGGAGTGGATGTTGATAAAGTATTTCCATGTTTGCTGAGTGCCTCTGAACTGGTAGATTCATACTAATAAAGGCAGAAGCCAGGAATAGTTATAATACGCTTAATTAACTCTAAGCTTATTTAATACCATGGTCCAGATGAACTCTAGATAGGCAGGTGTAATACATATAGCTCATTAAAAAATAATTTGGATTTCTCTAATCTATATTTACATAAGTTCAGGTCCTTGTCCTGAAGGTATTATTTTCTAATATTATTGTTGAAAAATGGATGCCAATGAAAAAATGGTACTTTCAGGAATGCTGGCTAACATAATTCAGTTTCACATAATATACTCATGTCAGTTATACCATGAGATTTCTTTGTCTTGAGGAAACACCCTTTTAAAAAAGGGTTTAAAAAAAAGTATAAATTAGATCGTGCCTGAGAGCCATTAAAAAAACAATAAACAAAATTAACCTATTTGTCTTGTTTATATAAATTGGAAAGGTACTTGCTAAAGCCTTTGTGTTTCTATAGGGAACAGGTTATTTTTACTTTGATCATATTTTAGAACTCATCTTCTTAAGGGTAGTATGTGTTATTTTGAGAAAATGTATGCAGAAAATTAAAAGAATCTGATTATCTCTTACATTGGATGAAATCTCATATGACATACTTCTGGAATTTTATGGTGAATTGCTAACAGTGAACAATTCTAGAAAATCAGCATTCTAGCAAAGAAGCTATAATAGCGTCCTAAATAAGAAACAGCAACTTGAGCTGAATAGGCTACGGGAATTTTTTCTTCTAATTTTATGCATAGTATATTTAAAAAAAAATTTCTCTACCTATTTCATATGTATATATCAGGTCTATTTTATGTAAAGGCAGTGGTCCTATCCAATATTCTGAATATTCATAAACAAAATAGGAAAGATGGAGAAGTGGACAGAGAAGAGATTACAAAGGAGTAGGAGTGGGGAAGCCAACATTCCATATTTACCACCCTCCTCCGTTGTAGGCACTGTGCTATGTGTATAACCCATTTTACCTGATTGCATTGGATGAAGACTCTACTTTGACCCTGTTGCCATCTGCCAGGATATGATCAGCCGACTAAGCCAGGTGTGGATGGTGCTGTGTCCTATTCCAAATATTCATCTATTCTCTACACTGCTGGGGGTTTTCTGGATTATGCTTCTTAATTCATCCCTTGTGTTTTTAGATTATTTTTATACAGGAAAAAAACACTTAAAAACAAAAAATAGTATTTTTGTTTTGTATTTCCCTCAATTTCTTATTGTGGAACCTGCAGTTCTTCTCAAAGTTTCCACAATTACTTCAGGACATCGGGCACATCCATACACAACTTCCAGAGAGCACTGGAAGGGTATGGACAGAGCAAAGTTTAGTTATCTGAGAGTTAATATGGCATCAAGTTACAGGAAGATGTCTAAGCGCTAAGACAGAGGTACAATGAAAATATCTAGTCAAAGCTTTGTGTACTTAAAGTCATGAAGATAGGAAGCAAAGGGTTAGAGATACCATGCTGACTAACATGCGGTTTCTGAGACAAGCAGGGAGGTTGTTGCCTGTAAAGCTCAGATAAGCAACTAATCAATATGGCAAAGGGTAGCTTATTAATAGTAACAGATAGGGTTTTTGCTGGACAGTGACACATATGAGACTGTCAGTAGTGGTGAATTTGAGCCAATGCATGTCAAGCACAGAGGGAAGCTTCAGACGAAGTCTCCTTGACAACAACTGAAAGGAGGTCCTTTATCTAGAGTATTGAAAGCTGTTTTTGTTTGTTTGTTTGTTGTTATTCTTTCCCCCAAATACAAACTTACCTGATGAAAGTGTTACATGGACCTTTAAAAAAAAAAAACAAATTTTATGACTTTTGGAGGAAGAGACAAATCAACCTAGGCTAAGCATATGCATTTTCCACACACAGGGATCAAATTTAGTCATGTAATAATGAAAATATATTTACCAGATGGGGCTTTTAGAAGCTGGAATGCCCAGAATAGAATTTTCTTCTACCCTGAAGGAAAACATGAGGCAGACAGTAATTTTATTGCAGGTAAAAATTTAAACCACTTTTTATAGGGAGCATCTACTTGTCTATATTTACCCCAAAGAAGAAATATACCCCTGCCTTTTGTATACTTTGATTTGGTACTAGGAATATCTCAAAGCTTGCTTGGAAAATAAAATTAAATGTATAAAAATATCCACTGTGTGCTTATTATTGTGTTAACACCACAGGAATAGAGAAGGTGTGGAAAATATTGTTTTTAACATGTATCTGTGCTTATATTCTAATTTTGGAAACTTGAGGTTGTGTCATCCAAAGATGGCCACGACCATGTCTCCCATCCTATGTGCTCTTCTGCAATGTGACTTTGCCAATCTCACATCAAGTTATGGAGTCTCTCATCAAGATATGTGATGGGAGGTTTTCAAAGCAGGAAATGTCAATCAGTTGAAGTCTGAGAGTTACAGAAGAGCAAATACTGTTTGTGGAAAGTATATTAGAGACAGCCCATCTCATTTCATTTGTGTTTTGATTTGAAAATTGCTTTTTTATAGTGATTTAATACACTTATTTTGATTTACATTAATGAACTAAGAGGATGTTCACATACCCCAAATAGATTATATTATTTTAAGAAGTCACGTTTTTCTGATAGGCTAAGTACTACTTGGGGATATTGACCTATGCTGGGGAAAAATCAGAGTTAACAGTGTATTAACAGTAATTTGAAGAGGTAAAACAGATGATTCTGATTCTGATGGTTAAGAGCCCAGAGCCTTGATCCTGGTTAGATTCCAGAGAAATATAGACTTGTAAATTCTTCCCATCACAAACACATGTATCTTCTTTGTGCTTTCCCACTGCGTTATTAAAGTACTTCTAGGAGGTGAGAAACCAACATGTTTGGATCTCCACTCATGATGTGAGTTCATTACAGGTTGACAGGAAAAGAAGGGAAGCCCAAGCAGCTGCTTCAGTAACCAAATATCCAGGCCTAAAGCAGTTCTTAGAGTGTCCCCAGAAACTTTTAGTTGTCCCATTAGAGGCAAGAGTCCATTGCTCCCTTTTCTAGTCACTGTGCTGTTCTGTTTATTTCTCTGCTTTCATTTGTATCCATTTCTTGTTTTCCTATTTTTACCTCCTGGCTTCTGTTTACTTATGATATCTACTTTCTCATGGTCTTGCTTATTGATTTCTGTGAGTCTCTTAAATTCCTTTATTCTCTGATCCTTTTCTAATTGGGTTGGAGAGTCAATGCCAATTTTATTGTGACCTTATTAACAAGTTCAAAATACTCAAGACACCATCTAATCTGCTGGCTAGCTTCTGAGAACTTCATTCAGTAGGAAACTGTGGATATGGACAAAACTCAGGGTCATGGTCAGCTCTCCAGAACTGCACTATGCAGTTCATTGTCAGTTATTCTCAGCTGGTGTATTCTGACCTTAAAATATGATAACGGAGTATCTATTATGTGGCAGGAAAGGTAGGAGGGAAAAAGACCCTTCAGAGACGTCAGATTCTGAAGCCACTAGCCACCTTTCTTCTGCTTTGCTTAGTCAGGCCTTTCTACCCTGAATGGTATCTGAATGTATACCATTTAAATGAATGTGCATGGTTTGTTGAAATCAATAAATATTTAATATGATATACTGTATCCATTAAAATTTATTTTAGATCTCTCGCCTTCTTTTATGTGTGTTTCCTTGTTAACAATATAATTGAGAGATCAAAAGGGTTATCTCTGAGGGTAGAATAAAATTTTTAATGATTGGTCAGTACTCCTCAAGGCAAGAATATTCTTATTTTAACACTTGGCACATCTATTGTAAATTGTACATTTGAAAGAATCAGGCCACAGCAGGGTAGAGTTGACATTCTTTCTTTTTTTCTTTTTTTTTATGGTTCATCAGGTATAAGAAAATGAAGGACAGCATGAACACTTCCATGCTGTCACTATTCACGAATTCAATACCATCTGGAGAGCTGGTTTTGGCAGTTACTCTGTTAAGACTGGCTAACCAAAGTCCTTTTATACATCTGGAGAGAGCTCTAAGAAGAAATTACTGATTGAAAAAGAGTGAGTGGCATATTTCCTGGAGTATTTTGTTTTAATAGGGTTGAGTAGGATTCAAACTTAGTCTATTTTCTGTAATCTATTTTATTTACTATCAGGAGGGTATATTACATGCACCCTGAGTACAGTACAGGTGTAATAATGTTTCCTTTTCACCTGGAAACTTTTCCTACCACCTGTCTCTGAGCTCATTCAGACATCAAATCTGTTACATGTTAGAATCTGGGGTTAAAAAGATGAAAAAGAAGTCTTCTAAATAAGGTGAGAATAGTCTAAAAAAGTGGAGACAGATGTAAGCCAGTAAGTACATTGATGAACTACACCTGTTATGGTAAAGGTCTACCAAGAATGTAGTGGAGGTATAAAGGGTAGAGTGAGAAAGGAACTCAAGATCATTTAGGAGGAATTTCAGACAGAAGATAGTTTTTGAACTGAGACCTGACAGATATATAGCCTCCATTGACTGAGAACTTATTAAATACCATGTACCAAACTAAGTATTTAACCTACTGTTCTCATCATGTTGTTCCGTCAAAAGTTTTAGGAGTTGATATTATTCTATTTTTACACAAATACATAGATTATTATTCAGATAAAGTAATTATCTTAAAGAGTTTAGTTCATGTGCCCACATTCACATAGCTAGTAAGTTGATGTAGTCAGGATTCAAACTTGACTCTGATGTCATGAGCAAGTCATTTTATAAATTTATTTAATTATGCTATTTCTCTCTCTGATGATAAGATTAACAATAACTGTCATTTGTATGATATTTAAGGATTTCAAAGTGTTCAGCCAGTATTTCATTTGATTCCTTTGAATACTGAAATAGGCAGAATGGATATTACACTCTCCTATCCACCCTACTCCCTTCATATAAATGATGAAAGCAAGGCTGGAATAGTTTAAGATGTACACAGAGTCTTAGAATTAACAGTTGACAAAGTAGCACCCAGAATTCTGATATTATGGCCCAGACCTGTTTCCATAAAACCCTGATGCCTGTTGAAATTAAATCTTAAAATTTGAAAAATATTACAAATACTTTGCTCCTTTCTCTTTAGAACCTAGGTTATATTATAAAGGATGGATACATAGAACTTGGGATCTGTCAGTTTCTCCTCACTGGTCAAGAGAAAAATAGTTTGGTTGGTTTTGAATCTCAAACACTTGCTATTGATGTCAGTGTATACACATGTCGGGGGAGAAGGGACTGTTGGAAAGTATGAGCGCTCAGCTGTCCATTGGCATAGCTATAATATCAAAACCTTGATGAGGTTATCAATATCTCAGTGAAATCAGTTCTTGTAAGAACATATTTTCCCATTTAGCTCAGGATGACAACATGAGCCTTACATCTGTCTGGTTTGGTAAGTTTCAGGGCTACACTGATTGTTTATTGTACTCTTCTGTTGTGTTCTGCAACAGGCCAAGTATGAGCTCATCATTTGTTAGTCTAGTAGCACTTAAGCAGTCACTGGATAGAAGTGACTTTCTAAGTTAGTGTTCTTTCTTGTTAACAAATGTCGGAAACTGAGATAAGGAGGGAGCTTGAGGTTGGAATTTTCCTCCCATAGGAACACGTCTCTTAGCTCTTACGGGTTTAGCACACTTTTAATATTCTAATGAAGGCTTTTCATGTGCCTATGCCACTTAATATTCCAAATTAAGGTCTATTCTCCTCCTGATACGCACGTGTTGCTCCCATTACACACCATCAAGAGGCATGTGGTAGAAAAGCCTCTATGTGCATGGAACAGCACATGCCTTAAGCACAGAAGATCAACAATTATGCTTTGACTAAGCTAAGGCTACTTAATGAGAGCTTCAGTGCTTCAGTAAAAGTGTTTTACATTTTAGTCAAAGCACCAGAGTTGGATAATGATAAGTTTCAATATGATCTCAGTCAAAAATAATTTCATAGTTATTCTAATGTCATTCTCCACTTCCAAAGAAGAAAACATATGCAATCCGTGATGTGTGGGTTATCTCAGAATCTTCAGAAAAGCACAGATTTAAGCTTTAATGGCTAATATAACTTGGTTAACTGTCACAGTATTTCCATTGAGACCCAAATGACCTGAATTCACTGGTTTCTAAAGGCTGGTGGTCTACCAGTAGGAGGAAGAGATTGAAAAATCTGGATGGAAGTTATTTAGCTATCTTAACTAATACTTGATTAAATGAAAAAAATAATAACTAGGGGTAAGAATTACTTATTTAAGGGAGAAAAAATTCAGCAATATATTGCAGTTTCTAGGGATGAACAAAAGGATGTGTTCGGGCAAAATACTACTTGAGAAAATTTGATACTTAGTAAACTTTCCAGACATTTTTTTTTACCTCCCGGAGCGAATAACCAGAAATATTTCTCTGTTTAATATTCTACCCATTTAATAGTGTTAGCATGATCCTGAGAGAACTGCTTCTATATATTATTGTGAACATGGAAAGTATCTGGATCTTTCATCCAAAGAAATTACACCTCTTATTTAAGAGCAATTAAGCAAGAGATGTAAATATCTCTTAAGAAATGTTGAATTACATAGTCTCTAGACTAGAGTTAATCTTGGAGAAAACTGGTGAAGATGACAACCTAATGATACTTTCGAGAGACTCTAAGCTAAATATTTAGAAATTGAATTATATCCCCACAAGTACCACCATTGGTGCTTCATTGTTCTACGTTAAGGCACTGCTCCTGAGTGCTAAAAAGGCCAAAAGTGAAAGGGACTCAGGAGATTGCAAAGCACATACCCTTGATTTTATAATGAGGAACTTGGAGGGCTCACTGGCTTATAATGAGTTATCACCTATTAATACCTTACTGTGAAGTTTATCAGATCCTTTACAAAAGAGAACTGGCTGTAAATGTTTTGTTAGTGGAAAGGTTGTTTAGTCAAAAGAACAGCTCCTGCCTTTGGATGTGTTCCTGCATAACAAACTACCACAAAACCCGAATATAAAGCTACAGCCATTTTATTATGTTCATGGAATGATTCAGCGACAGGGGTGATTCAGAGGTCTGAAGGCTGAAAGAGTTTGGGCTGGAGGACCCCCTTTCAAGATTCTTCACTTGCATGCCTGACACCTAGACTGGGATGACAGAAGAATGGGCTCAGCTAGAAATGTTGATTGGTGCATCTGCTTGACTCCACTCAGGCATGGCCGTCTTGTGATAGATTGGTTACATAGTTGCTCAGGGCTCTAAGAGCAAGTGTTCCAGTAAAGAAGATGGAAATTACGTAGATTTTTTTTTTATGACCTAGCTTTGGAAGTCACATAGAGTATTATATCGGTCAAAGTAGGCACAATCTTGCCCAGATTCAAGGGGTGAGAATAAGGATCCTGCCTATCGATGGGAAGAGTGTCAAAGAATTTATGGATGTGTTTTAAATCTGCATCAGAGGGCTTCCCTGGTGGCGCAGTGGTTGAGAGTCCGCCTGCCGATGCAGGGGACGCGGGTTCGTGCCCCGGTCCGGGAGGATCCCACATGCCGCGGAGCGGCTGGGCCCGTGAGCCATGGCCGCTGAGCCTGTGCGTCCGGAGCCTGTGCTCCGCGATGGGAGAGGCCACAACAGTGAGAGGCCCGCGTACCGCAAAAAAAAAACAACAACAACAACAGCAAAAAACTCCATCAGAGTGGGATGGAGTGGAGAAAGAAGACAGTGAAAATAGTTCAAACTCCAGATGAACAGTGATATTAATCATAAGCCTTCTCTACTGTTGTATCTAATTAAACATTTTTCATTTAGAAGAAATAAAAAAAAGGAAAAGAAACATCAAAGAGAAGAGATCTCTCTATTTAAAATGTTGTTGTATTTTTTTGGTTAAATAATGTTTTCTCCTAGGGTTTATGTAGAAAGCTAGGATCTGGTATCATTATGACAACCAGAGATAATGAATAGAAAATGAACATTTAGAGGGGAAAAAGGTGAATATTTAATCCATAAAAACTATAACTTAAGATATCTTGCCTAAATGTTTAATGTTGACGTAAGTGAAAGTTGGACAGATAAAATTTTTGTCTGTTGAAACAGTCTTTTAGACTTGCCTTTCCATTTCTTTCTACTATAAACATGCAAGGTTATAAATCTTACAGTTAAGACAAAGTAAATTGGCATAGCTATTTAAAGAGAATGAATGATGAATGGGACAAAGTAATCAATTTAATTAGTCAGAATGAATTCTTTAACCTAGTCAAGCTTCCTTTTATTACTTACTTGAGTGAGTTTGGTTGTTCTATTGGCAGTATCTGCTGAACTAGGCAGGTTTCCTGAAGTAGGAGATTTGGACCAGTAGCAAGAGTCATTTAAATGGTCAGGAAAGGCTTGAATAAAATTTGGCAGGTTAAATTTTTATGGATCATATTAGCTAGGCCAAAGCCCTTGAAACTGAAGTGCGTCACATGTTCGTTGAGGGAAAGTTAAACTAGGGAGCTGTGGGTAGACATCTTTTGTTGTGAATGCGAAGAAGCAGTGAGAGGTAAGGGTGGAATTGGGGATTGAGGAGAAGAGGTGGAGAGACAGAGAGGCAGAAACTGCCAGAAGTGCAGCAGATGTGCAGAGAACTAGAGGTGAATAACAACCTGGCCCCACAGAGAGGTAAGCAGGAGACCCTGCCTTTCCCAATGGCTTTCCAGTCCCTGGTTTTTATCATTTATTAAGTGTAGAAAGGACGGTATCTGGTAACCCTCATTTTAGTGAAACAGTCATACACTAAAACTGTATTCACCTCATTTAAAATTATTTAAACTTGCTTGAATTTGTATTCTTTGTACCAAAATAGTATTAAGACTTACCTCTTAAGTGCAAAGCAATATGCTGAGCATTGTGGATTGAGGTGTGGTTAACAAATATGGATTAGACACTGATCTTTCCCTAATGGAGACCACAAACTGATAAGGGAAATAAGATACATGGTAGTTCCCCCTTTTCCGTGGTTTCGGTTAACCAGGGTCAACCGTGGTCTGAAAATATTAAATGGAAAATTCCAGAAATGAATAATTTATAAATTTTAAACTGCATGCTCTTTTGAGTACTGTCATGAAATCTTGCACCTTCCCATTCTGTATGGCCCAGGATCCCCAACCATTGACATGATCTGATCTTGATGTCTAATCGTTGACACTGTCATGATGTTCTTGATGATCCAGGATCAACTGGAGTAGATGGTTCTCCTTCTGACCTATCGTCAGAAGGTCAGTAATAGCTTAATGCTACATCACAATGCCTAAGTCATTCACCTCACTTCATCTCATCACATAGGCATTTTATCATCTCAGATCATCACATAAAGAAGGGTGAGTACAGTATAATAAGATATTTTGAGAGTGAGAGACCACATTCTCCTTTTATTATAGTGTATTGTTATAACTGTCCTAGTTTATTATAAATTATTGTTGTTAACCACTTACTGTGCCTAATTTATAAATTAAACTTTATCACAGGTATGTGTGTATAGGGGAAAAAAAGTATATATAAGGTTAGGTACTATCCACAGTTTCAGACACCTGCTAAGTGTCTCAGAACATATCCCCGCTCTGGTAAGAGGGACTACTGTATACAAATTACTGCACTACAGTGTATAATATATTGAAATAGATTAAACGGGGCAAGAGTCATTCATTCGCACTGATCTAGGCACTTGAGATATGTTTGTGATCAAAACATACTAGAATACCTGTTATTGTACATCTTATGTCCTAGTGGGAACAGATGGATAAATACATATAATGTAAGTAAATTAGATAGCATATTAGAAGGTGACAAGGACCATAGATAAAAAGTAGAACAGGTAGAAGTGATCATGAGTGTAGGGTGAGGAGAGTTGCATTTTTAAATAGGGGGGTTCAGAGCAGGTATCAGGAAAAAGGTGGTATTTATGTAAAGACTTGTTCGAGTGAGGAAGTTAGTCATGAGAATATCATGAGGAAGAAGATTTCAGACAGATAAACTAGTCACTGAAAATTTCCCATAGTGGAGTGTGCCTGGTATATGTGAGGAATAGTGAAGAGATGAGTGTAGCTTCAGTAGAATGTACAGGGAAAAAGGAGTAAACGGTGAGGTTAGAGAAGTAATGAAAATGACGATTCACATAGGTCTTTGCATACTACTTTGTACTGCATCCACGATTGATAAGAAAAAAACTTAGTGATGAGTTAAGAGGCTGTTACAAAAACGTCCACACAGGGAAATAATGGTGGATGGGACCAGGTGATATTGATAGAATTATTGAGAAGTAGTTTGATTCTGCATAAAGTCTGATGGTAGAACCAAAAGGAGTTTCTGATAGATTGGAAGGGGTTGTGAGAGAAAACAGGCATTTCAATTATTTGGTCGGAGCAACTGCAAGGATAGCATTCATACCTCTGAGAGGAAAGAGGAATTTTGGGTGGAAGATCAGGAGTTCAGTTTTGGATATGTTATGTTTGAAAAGTCTATTAAACTTTCTGGTGGAGATATTAAGTAGACAGTTAGTTACATAGGTCTGGTACATTGAAGAGAAGACTGGATAGGATAAGTCAGTTTTAGGAGTTCTTGGAAAGTAAGTGATTTTTTTTGCGGTATGCGGGCCTCTCACTGTTGTGGACTCTCCCGTTGCGGAGCACAGGCTCCGGACGTGCAGGCGCAGCGGCCATGGCTCACGGGCCCAGCCGCTCCACAGCATGTGGGATCTTCTCGGACCGGGACACGAACCCGTGTCCCCTGCATCAGCAGGCGGACTCTCAACCACTGCGCCACCAGGGAAGCCAGAAAATAAGTGATAGTTGGATGACTCACCAAAGAAGTGAGCGCAGATAAGGAAGAAGAGATGATCAGAGATTGAACTGTGGAACTTCCAAAATAAGGTCGATCCAAGGAGAGAGTGATGCATGTGCAAAGTACAGGGATTGTTTTATGTAAAATAAAGAGAGATTATTTTGAGTATGGAAAACTTCATGGATGAAATAACATTTGAATTGAGTCCTAAGAATAGGAGGGATTTTGAGTGTAAAATGGGGAGGGAGGATTGTCACATTATAGTAAAAAGGAATAGGATGAGCAATGTATGAATGAAGAACAGAGTATTTTACTTTGTTAGTAAATATATATCAAGGTTTCGTAGTAGATTACACAGATAACATAGACACTATTACACTGAAAACTATGTAAGGACTTTGCACAGAGTGACATGGTGAAATGGTGCTTCGAGAAGACTAATCTACATTATAGTATAGGTTAGATTGAAAGGAGTTGAGTTTGGTTTTAGAGAAATGGTTTAGAGATTAAGTGATAAAGTGACATGCTGTGGAGCAGCTGGGCCCATGAGCCACAACTACAGAGCCTGCGCGTCCGGAGCCTGTGCTCCACAACGGGAGAGGCCACAACAGTGAGAGGCTCGCATACCACAAAAAAAAAAAAAAGAAAGTGTATATGTAAAATATACACATTATTTATGCGTATACACCACATAGTGTAGTTCACTCCTACATCCTCACTGTGATGATTAATTTTATGTGTCAGTTTGACTGGGTCATAAGGTACCCAGACGTTTGCCCAAACATCGTTCTGATTGTTTCTATGAGGGTGTTTCTGGATGAGATTAACATTTTAATTGGTAGACTGAATAAAGCAGATTGCTCTCCCTAATGTGGGTGAGCCTCATCCAGTCAGCTGAAGGCTTGAATAGAACCAAAAGGCTGATCCTCCTGCAAGTAAGGGGGAATAACTTCTGTCTGACTGCCTTTGAGCTATGATATTTTTTCCCAGACTTTGTACTGGAACTGCATCATTGGATGTCCTGGTTCTCAGGCCTTCAGACTCAAACTGGAGCTATGCCATCAACCTTCCTGGGTTTTCAGCTTACCAACTGCAGATCTTGGGACTTATCAGCCTCTATAATTGTGTGAGCCAATTCCACATATTAAGTCAGTCTGTCTCTGTTTCTCTGTCTCTGTCTCTCACTCTCTCAATCTCTGTCTCTCCTTCTGTCTCTCTCTGGATATGTACACACATCCTATTAGTTCTGTCTCAAAAGCCTTGAAATTCAGGGAGGGATAGTTAAGCAAAAAGAAAAAATAAATAATAAAAGAGGAGGAGATAGGGGAAAATGGATAAGAACAGAATTTTTGGAAAGCTGTTTAAGGAAAAAGAGCCAGTAAAAATGACAGGAGAAGAAATAGTTCTAGAATTCTCAGAGGAGAATCAGAAAGAGACAGAGTCAGGCAGTCATAAGCAGAGAGAGAGCTTCCAGAGGAAGATCAAAGGTCATGGAAGAAGGTAAAGAAAAAAATATATTTGAATCGATGACTAAGTTATTGATAAACTTCAAGAGAACAGTTTAAATTCTATGGCCAGAATTATAAGGAAATAAAGAGCAAATGGCAAAAAAGAGAAGGAAAGTGAAAGTTAAAGTAGACAAGTCTTTAGAGGAATTTGGCTTTAAATAATGCTGGAGGTATTCACAAAGAAGCACTCGTTGAATCCCAGTAATTCTATTCTATTTTATTTTACTTTGTTTTATTTTAGTTTTTTACTTTATTTTATGTTATTTTATTTCATTGTGGTAAGAACACTTAATGTGAGACTGACACTTAAAATTTTAAGTGTACAATGCAGTATAGGTGCAATGTTGTAATACAGATTTCTAGAACTTATCTTACTTAACTGAAACTCCATCTGAATCTGTGCTAAAATATCTGGAATATTTTAGAACTTTTTGATCTCTTGGTCTATAAATTCTTTTGTTTCAAGAAGTCCTGTTGGGTCTTCCCTGGGGGCACAGTGGCTAAGAATCTGCCTGCCAATGCGGGGGACACAGGTTCAATCCCTGGTCTGGGAAGATCACACATGCCACGGAGCAACTAAGCCCGTGTGCCATAACTACTGAACTTGCGCTCTAGAGCCCGTGAGCCACAACTACTGAACCCATGCACTGCAACTACTGAGGCTACGTGCTGCAACTACGGAAGCCTACACACCTAGATCCTGTGCTCCACAACAGGAGAAGCCACCACAATGAGAAAACTGCGCACTGCAACGAAGAGTAGCCCCACTCGCTGCAACTAGAGAAAGCCCGTGCACAGCAAAGAAGACCCAACGCAGCAAAAAAAAAAAAAAAAAAAAAAAAAAGGCCTGTTTCTCTGAGTTTCAATCAATTGTCCTTCTCTTCAGTCAATTTGCAAGTTAGCAGTGTAGAATGCATCTGAATAGACAAACTGTACAAGAGTTAATTAAGGAAAGTATTGATGAAAATGTGATTTGTTTCTGAAGGTTATCTACCAAAATGAACATTAATCCAAGGGCTTGTAAGACAGCAGGTTGGCACATCTATCTCCTGGTGTACCAAATCATATTTATATTTGAAATATTGTTCATAAGACTTTACTTGACTCAATGCAACTGTCTTTCTAAAAATTTTCAGCTTTATTGCAATATAATTTGACATATAAAATTTTAAAATATTTAAAGTGTACATTGTGGTAATTTGATACACATGTATGTTGTGAAAAGGATTCCTCCAAATCAAAGCAACCGTCTTTTTAAAAAATTTTTATTTTATCTTGGAGTATAGTTGAATAACAAGGTTGTGTTAGTTTCAGGTGTACAGCAGAGTGATTCAGTTATACATATACATGTATCTATTCTTTTTCAAATTCTTTTCCCATTTAGGTTATTACAGACTATTGAACAAAGTTCCCTGTGCTATACAGTAGGTTCTTTCTGGTTATCTATTTTAAATACAGCAGTGTGTACATGTCGATCCCACACTCCCAATCTATCCTTCCCCCCCCAACCCTTCCCCCTGGTAACCATAAGTTTGTTCTCTAAGTCTGTAAGTCTGTTTCTGTTTTGTAAATAAGTTCATTTGTATCACTTTTTAAGATTCTGCATATAAGTGATATCGTATAATATTTGTCTTTCTCTGTCTGACTTACTTCACTTAGTATGATAATCTCCAGGCCCACCCATGTTGCTGCAAATGGCATTATTTCATTCTTTTTAATGGCTAAGTAATATTCTGTTGTACATATGTACCACATCTTCTTTATCTATTCCTCTGTCAATGGACATTTAGGTTGCTTCCATGTCTTGTCTATTGTAAACAGTGCTGCAGTGAACATTGTGATACATGTATCTTTTTGAACCATGTATTTCTCCAGATACATGCCCAGGAGTGGGATTGCAGAATCATATGGTAGCTCTATTTTTAGTTTCTTAAGGATCCTCCATACTGTTCTCCATAGTGGCTGTACCAATTTACATTCCTACCAGCAGTGTAGGAGGGTTCGTTTTCTCCACACCCTCTCCTGCATTTATTGTTTGTATATTTAACAAAAATTCCTTTACCCCTTTTTTTTAAAAAAATCAGTTTATTTATTTATATATTTTTGGCTGTGTTGGGTCTTCATTGCTGCGTGCAGGCTTTCTCTAGTTGCGGAGAGTGGGAGCTACTCTTCATTCCAGTGTGCAGGCTTCTCATTGCGGTGGCTTCTCTTGTTGCAGAACATGGGCTCTAGGAACGCGGGCTTCAGTAGTTGTGGCATGTGGGGTCAGTAGTTGTGGCTCGCGGGCTCTAGAGCACAGGCTCAGTAGTTGTGGCTCACGGGCCTAGTTGCTCTGCGGCATGTGGAATCTTCCCAGACCAGGGCTCGAACCCGTGTCCCCTGCATTGGCAGGCAGATTCTCAACCACTGCGCCACCAGGGAAGCCCAATTTTTTTTTTTTTTTATATTGAGCTGTGTGAGCTATTTGTGTATTTTGGATATTAATCCCTTGTCACTCACATCATTTGTAAATATTTTCTCCCATTCTGTGGGTTGTCGTTTTGTTTATGGTTTCCTTTGCTGTGCAAAAGCTTTTGAGTTTAATTAGGTCCCATTTGTTTATTTATTTATTTATTTTTTTACTTCCATTACTCTAGGAGATGGATTGAAAAAGATATTGCTGCAATTTATGTCAAAGAGTGTTTTGCCTGTATTTTCCTCTAAGAGTTTTATATTTAGTTCTTTAATCCATTTTGAGTTTATTTTTGTGGATGGTGTTAAAGAATGTTCTGATTTCATTTTTTTATATTTAGCTGTCTAGTTTTCCCAACATCATTTATTAAACAGACTGTCTTTTCTTCATTGTATAGTCCTGCCTCCTTGGTCATAGATTAATTGACCATAGGTGTTTGGGTTTATTTCTGGGCTTTCTATCCTGTTCCATTGATCTATATTTCTGTTTTTGTGTCAGTACTGTACTCTTTTGATGACTGTAGCTTTGTAGTATATTCTGCAGTCAGGGTGCCTGATTCCTCCAGCTCTGTTTTTCTTTCTCAAAATTGCTTTGACTCTTCAGAGTCTTGTGTCTCCACAGAAATTTTATGATTTTTTTCTTCTAGTTCTGTGAAAAATGCCATTGGTGATTTGATAGGGATTGCATTGAATCTGTAAATTGCCTTGGGTAGTACAGACATTTTGACAGTATTGATTCTTCAAATCCAAGAACATGGTATGTCTCTTCATCTGTTTGTGTCATCAGTTTTTTTCATCAGCATCTTATAGTTTTCAGAGTACAGGTCTTTTGCCTCCTTAGGTAAGTTTATTCCTAGGTGTTTTACACTTTTTGATGTGATGGTGAATGGGATTGTTTCTTTAATTTCTCTTTCTGATCTTTTGTTGTTAGTGTTAGAAATGCACCAGATTTCTGTGTATTAATTTTGTATCCTTCAATTTTACTGAATTAATTGATGAGCTCTAGCAATTTTCTGGTAGCATCTTTAGGATTTTCTATGAATAGTATCATGTCATCTGCAAACATTGACAGTTTTACTTCTTTTCCAATTTGGATTCTGTTTATTATTATTTTTTCTTCTCTGATTGCTGTGGCTAGGACTTCCAAAACTGTGTTGACTAAAAGTGGTGAGAGTGGACATCCTTTTCTTGTTCTTCATTTTAGAGGAAATGCTTTCAGCTTTTCACGGTTGAGTATGATGTTAGTTGTGGGTTTGTCATATGTGGCCTTTATTATGTTGAGGTATGTTCCCTCTATTCCCTCTTTCTGGAGAGTTTTTATCATAAATGGGTGTTGAATTTTGTCAAAAGCTTTTTCTGCATGTATTGAAATGATCATGTGGTTTTTTCTTCAGTTTGTTAATGTGGTGTATCACACTGGTTGATTTGTGGATATTGAAAAATCCTTGCTTACCTGGGATAAATCCCACTTGATCATGGTGTATAATCCTTTTAATGTATTGTGTGATTGGGTTTGCTCATATTTTGTTGAGGATTTTTTCATCTATGTTCATCAGTGATATTGGCCTGTAATTTTTTTGTGTGTGTGTGTGTGGTATCTTTGTTTTGTTTTGGTATCAGGGTGATGTTGGCCTCATAGAATGAGTTTGGGAGTGTTCCTTCCTCTGTGATTTTTTTGGAATAGTTTCAGAAGGATAGGTGTTAACCCTTCTGTAAATGTTTGATAGAATTTGCCTGTGAAGCCATTTGGCCCTGGACTTCTGCTTGTTGGGAGTTTTAAAATCAAAGTTTCAATTTCAGTACTTGTGATTGGTCTGTTCATATTTTGTAATTCTTCCTTGTTCAGTCTTGGGGGATTATACCTTTCTAAGAATTTGTCCATTTCTTCTAGGTTGTTCATTTTATTGGCATATAGTTGCTTGTATTTTGTAGTTTCTTATGATCTTTTGTATTTCTGTGGTGTCCATTGTAATTTCTCCTTTTTCATTTCTAATTTTATTGATTTGAGCCCTCTCCCTCTTTTTCTTGATGAGTCTGCCTAAAGGTTTATTAATTTTGTTTATCTTTTCAAAGAACCAGCTTTTAGTTTCATTGATCTTTTCTACTGTTTTCTTCATCTGTATTTCATTTATTTCTGCTCTGATCTTTCTGGTTTCTTTCCTTCTACTAACTTTGCATTTTGCTTGTTCTTTCTCTAGTCAAAGCAACTGTCTTGATGGTATTATCCTTAAACTTTTTTGTTATGTGAGAGAATATAATCAGATTCTCAAGGATATAGCATTGAAGTGAATTATCAAAGAATAATAGAGGCTGGGACCAATAGATAACTCAGCTTTTAGAGGGTAACCTATCATTGATCTACCTGCATAGAGAAGGGAATATTCTTTCAGATATTAACTATTCTAAGATATTAATAAAAACAAGTCTGTAACAACAACTGTTGCAAAAATATTTTAGAAATCCATATAAATGGTCCCTATTATTTCAATATTTCCGGGAAAGAACTCAGATTCAGATAACCTTCAGTGATTATTTAGATTTATAAAACAGACCAGGAATTCATTGAGATAAAATCTCATTTCCCAGATTCAATTATACTTATGGAAGCAAGAGTAAAATGTATTAAATATATACCTTAATATATTAAACAATGCTAGAAGCAATGAACTGAATTACTTAGAGCAACATGGAAGAATCTTAAAAACATAGTGTCAAGTTAAAAAATAGAAATGGAAAAAATTTAAAGCATTTAGGTGAAGAGAAAGGACATGTATATATACAGACAGACAAAAATGCCATGTACTTTTTACAAAACGCATACACATCCACAATATGATGAGTGCAGATAAGGTTCAAAATTTTTTAAAATATTAAAGTTACCAATAGTGATTTAATAATTATATCAGTACCACATGCTTCTGCCATGGAGCCTTGACAGGTCCTGGCTCTCTTACAGAAACTTTCTATCTACTGACACTCACTCTGGCTGTTTTCTCCTGTCCCCACCTCCTGTCTTTGACCTGCATATCCACTGCCATTGATTATTTAATTCATTAATTAAGTGTAAGACTAGCAGTTGCACCACCCTATTTAACTGATGTGTTTGTTCTTTAGAAGTTTTCTGTGTAAAGTATAGGTCATATTATTTTCACCTCATCATGTATAGTGTAACTGAGCATTTCTTCTAGAAGTTAGACATCAAGTTTTTAGTCAGGAAAATGACTTTCTGTAGCAACATGATTTCTATAAGAATATCATTTTAAACTGCAGCTTTTGAGGTATCTTTTCATGAACACAAATTCTCATAAATCCAGTGGATACCATAGATTTAAGAGAACTAAAAAAATTAAGTTGATGTAGTCTTTAATATTTACCTGCTTATTTTATTAGGATAAAAACTAAGGTTATTCATAAGGATTCACATTAAATGTCTATATTCTTCCAAAGCATTTTTCAATAATAATGACGTAAGACTTCACTGGATGTATTTTGAGAACTCACATGTATAAACCATTATATACAAATAGTTTGGCAAAAATAACCTAAGTATAAAAGAGAATTTCCTACCCACTCTCATGTCTTCATTCAACATAGCATTGGAAGTTCTAGCCACAGAAATCAGACAAAAGAAATTTAAGCTTATACAAATTGGAAGGGAAGAGGTAAAATTATCATTATATGCAGGTGACATGACACTATATATAGAAAACCTTAAAGACTCCACACAGAAACTACTAGAACTGATAAATGAATTGAGCAAGGTAGCAGGATACAAGATTCACACACAGAAATCTGTTGCACTTCTTTACACTAACAATGAAATATCAGAAAGGAATAGTAAAAAAAAAAAAAATACTATTTAAAATTGCATGAAAAACATAAAATACTTAGGAATAAACCTGGCCAAGGAGGTGAAAGACTTCTACGCTGAGAACTATAAATACTTATAAAGGAAACTGAACATGATTCAAAAAAATAGAAAGATATCTCATGCTATTGTATTGGGAGAATTAACATTGTTAAAATGGCTGTACTACCAAAAGCAATCTACAGATTTAATATGATACCTATCAAATTCCCCATGACATTTTCCACAGAACTAGAACAAATAATCCTAAAATTTATATGAAACCACAAAAGACCCAGAATTGACAAATAAATCCTGAGAAAAAAGAACAAAGCTGGAGGCATAACCCTCCCAGAATTCAGACAAAGCTACAGTAATTAAAACAGTGTGGTACTGGCACAAAAACAGACATATGGATCAATGGCACAGAATAGAGATACCCAAAATAAACCCACACACCTATGGTCAATCAGTCCTCAACAAAGAATCCAAGAATATGCAATGGGGAAAAGACAGTCTCTTTGGCAAGTGGTAGTGGCAAAGCTGGACAGCTGCATGTAAATCAACACTCCCTCACGCCATACACAGAGCTAAACTCAAAATAGTTTAAAGACTTAAATATAAAACAGGACACCATAAAACTCCTACAGGAGAACATAGGCAAAACATTCTCTGACATAAATTGTACCAGTGTTTACTTAGGTCAGTCTCCAAAGGCAATAGAAATAAAAGTAAAAATAAACAAATGGAACCTAATCAAACTTATAAGCTTTTGCACAACAAAGGAAACCAGAAACAAAACGAAAAGACAACCTACTGAATGGAAGAAAATATTTGCAGACAGTGTGACTGACAAGAGCTTAATTTCCAAAATATATAAACAGCTCATACAACTCAATAACAATAAAACAAAGAACCCAATCAAAAAGTGGGCAGAAGACCTAAATACACATTTCTCCAGAGAAGACATATGGATGGCCAATAGGCATATGAAAAGATGCTCAACATCACTAATTATTAGAGAAATGCAAACCAAAACTTCAAAGAGGTATCACCTCATACCAATCAGAATGGCCATCATCAAACAGTCTACAAATAATAAATGCTGGAGAGGGTGTGAAGAAGAGGGAACCCTCCTACATTGTTGGTGGGAATGTAAATTGGTGCAGCTGCTATGGAAAACAGTACGGGTATTCCTTAAAAAACTAAAAAGAGAGTTGCCATATGATCCAGCAGTCCCACTCCTGGGCATATATCCAGAAAAAACAAAAACTCTAATTCAAAAAGATACATGCACCCCAGTGTTCATAGCAGCACTATTTATAATATCAAAGACATGGAAGAAACCTCAATGTCCATTAATGGATGAATGCATAAAGAAGATGTAATATATGTATACAATGGAAAACTACTCAGCCATAAAAAAGAATGAAATAATGTCATTTGCAGCAACATGGATTGGTCTAGAGATTATCATACTAAGTGAAATAAGTCAGAGAAAAACAAATATCATATGATATCATTTATATGTGGAATCTAAAATATGATACAAATGAACTTATTTACAAACAGAAACAGACTCACAGACATAGAAAACAAATGTATGGCTACCAAAGGAGAAAGGCGAGGTGGGAGGGATAAATTGGGAGCTCGAGATTAGCAGATACAAACTACTATATATAAAATAAACAACAAGGCCCTTTTGTTCAGCACAGAGAACTATATTCAATATCCTGTAATAACCTGTAATGAAAAAGAATATGAAAATGTATATATATATGCACACACACACACACACACACATATATATAAATAACTGAATCACTCTGCTCTACAGAAGAAACCAATACAACATTGTAAATCAACTATACTTCAATTTAAAAAATTATTTTTTTTAGAAAAAGAATTTCCTAAACTCAAAAGCAAAGATAGAACAGTCATGAAAACATATATTATTTCTGTCATTCATTTAATAATTTTAAAAAATACTTCAAATTCTTGCTATGCCAAGATTTGATGAGATCACTCTATTTTTTTTTTTTTTTTTTTTACTGAAGTCACGTGAAAAAATTTTATTGAACTTATAGCAAAGAGGAGAGGTACAAAAGCTAAATATGTCAGCCAGAGGGTGACACTGCTCATTGAGATTGCTCAAGTTTAGAGTGAATCCTCACTTCATGGTACAGAGTATTACTCACTGCCATGGGAAAGAGTGTAACACTTTCTCAGCTTCCAGTTTAGGTCATAAATATGGAAGCTTCTTTCTGACATTTTTATTTAACATTAAGAAATACCTTCAAAAAAGAAATATTTTCCAGATGATACTTAAAAATTTTAATGGTCCTAAAAAATGAAAGTTTGAACAATAAATATTTGCTTATATTTACTTTGATGAATGAATAGAAATAATATTTAATTTTCTGAAGTTTATTTAGAAATTAAATATTTGTGTAAGATTTGCCATTTTGTTATGCTATAAACAAGCATTTTTAAAGCCATGTTTTTCAAGGCTGATGATGAACTTGATAGGTGGACTCAGCAAAGGATTTCATTCTAACCTATATTTGGGAAATATCACACAGAATGGTATTTTTCAAATGTATTAGATTAAAAAAAAAACTTTGAAATCAAAGCAAAACTTACAGCACTAGTGTAGCGCTTAAGAGCACTGATCTAGATTAGTTGGATTCTAGGTACCCAGGTGGAGTTTGGGTATGTGCCTGCCTCCACCATTCGCTGTTTCACCTTTGGCTAGGCTCTCTGTTGCCTTTCTTTCTTTATCAGTAAATACAGGCATACCTCATTTTATTGTGCTTCCTTTGTTATGCTTTGCAGATATTTCCTTTTTTACAAATTGAAGGTTTGTGGCGACCCTGCCTTGAGTCTGTTGGTGCCATTTTTCCAACAGCATTTGCTCACTTCCTATCTCTGTGTCATATTTTGGTAATTCTCAAAATATTTCAAACTTTTTCATTGGTATTCCATTTGTTATGGTGATCTGTGATCAGTGATCTTTGATGTTACTATTGTAATTATTTTGAGGGGCCACAAACCATGCCCATGTAAGATGGTGGACTTGATTGTTGAAATGACAGCGAAGGATTTAGAATATTACATAAACTTAGTTGATTAAGCAGCAGCAGGTTTTGAGAGGATTGATTCCAATTGTAAAGAATTTCTACTGTAAGTAAAATGCTATCAAACTGCATTGTATGCTACAGAGAAATCGCTCATAGTCAATTGATGTGGCATACTTCATTGTTGTCTTATTTTAAGAAAATTGCTGGAGGCCACTGCAACCTTCAGCAACTACCATTCTGATCAGTCAGAAGCCAGTAACATTGAGGCATGACCCTCCACCAGCAAAAAAGATTATGACTCACTGAAGGCTCAGGTGATGGTTAGCAATTTTCAGCAATAAAGTATTTTTTATTAAGGTATGTACACTGTGTTTTTAGACATACTGCTATTGCACACTGAATAGACTACAGTATAGTGTAAACATAACTTTTATAAGCGCTGGGAAACCAAAAAATTCATGTGACTTGCTTTATTATGATATTTGCTTTATTGCAGTGGTCTGTAACTGAACCTGCAATATCCCTGAGGTATGCCTGTATTATTATTGACACGTGTGAATTTTATAAAATTCTTAGAACACTGCCTGACACATGGTAAGCAAAACGTCATGTGTCACACAGTATGTATGATGAATAAGAAATCATTCACAAAAATACCTTTAACCTCTTGTGATTGATTTTAATATTTTCTATTCAGTTTCATTTTCCTATGACCAATGCTGGTCATGATGAACTAAAGTGATATAATGAACCATGGTACACAATTTGAAAAATACCAGCACAAAAGTATGACCTTCTTAAAAAATCATGATATACATAAACTGGTAAAGCCTGTGGAGATATTATACAGAGAAAAGAAACATATTTATTATTTCTTAGTATTTCCAAAGTTTGCTTATTCATAAAACGTTTTCCATTTAAACCAGGTATAGTAGATTGAAATCTAAAATGGAACACCAAGATTTCCTGCCCTAATTCCTGGGGATTTGAATATGATGAGACAGAACACCCTGATTATATTACCATACATTGAAAAGGGGATTTTTCAGATGTAATTAAAGTTACTAATCAACTGACTTTGAGTTAATCAAAAGGGAGATTATAGGGATGGGCTTAGCCTAATCATATGAGCCCTCTAGGAACAGAGTTTTCTCCTGATGGTGGCAGAAGGAAAGTCAGAGATATTCAGGGTATAATAAGGATGTGATATGCTGTTATATTACGAGCTTTGAAAATGGAGGGGACCATGTGCAAAGACTAAAATGTAGCTTCTAGTTGCTGAGAGTATCTTCCCACCAACAGCCAGCAAGGAAATGGGAACTTCAGTCCTACAACATCAAGGAACTGAATTCTGCCAATGACCTGGATCAGCTTAGAAGTGGATTCTTCCCTAGAGCCTCCAGATAAAAGCCCAGCCTGGCTGATAGCTTGATTTTGGCCTTGTAAAATACTGAGGCAGATAACCCTACCATGTCTGCCTAGACTTCTGATCTACAGAACTGTGAGATAACACATAGATGCTATTTTCAGCTTCTAAATGTGTGGTAATTTGTTACATAGCAATAGAAAACTAATATACCAGGACACACAATTATAAGTCAAAATAAAAAAACAATAAGAGAGTAACTGTAATTTAGCCATGGAAGGAAAAGTGTAAGGGAGGATTTTATGTTTTTTTTTTTTTTTTTTTTTTTTCGGTATGTGTGCCTCTCACTGTTGTGGCCTCTCCCGTTGCGGAGCACAGGCTCCGGACACGCAGGCTCAATGGCCATGGCTCACGAGCCCAGCCACTCCGTGGCATGTGGGATCTTCCTGGACCGGGGCACAAACCCGTGTCCCCTGCATCGGCAGGCGGACTCTCAACCACTGCACCACCAGGGAAGCCCCTATGTTCATTTTAAGTTTGGTTATGCCTTAATAGTACAAGTAAGAAAAAATGTCAGTTTGTGGATGGTTAACATTTTTTTATATGAACACTATGTTGTTAAAACAACATCATACAAAAAGTAGCAGCAACAGGGCAAAGTAAAAACAAAATTGCTAAATCTTTTTTTGTGGGCTTATGCTGTTTCTTGTATCTGGAAAAATGCTTCCTCTATTCCATCACCTCAAGAAGAAAACCTATGCCCTTTACCTATAATACCCTTATCTCCTTATCCCCTCGCAGCTCTAAGCAACTGCTGTCCCTACAGATTTCTCCATTGTGGACTTTCAAATGAATGGAATCATATAATATGTGTGACTTTTGGACTGGTGTCTTTCACATAAGCATAATGTTTTCAAGATTCATCTCTGTTGTTGGCATGTATCAGTACTCCATTCCTTTTTACAGTAGAACAATATTTCATTGTATGGGTATACCACATTTTGTTTATCCCGTTGGTTGCTGGTGGACATTTGGGTCATTTCTATCTTTTTTCTTTCTTTTCTTTTCTTTTTTTTTTTTTGCGATACGTAGGCCTCTCACTGTTGTGGCCTCTCCTGTTGCGGAGCACAGGCTCCGGACGTGCAGACTCAGCGGCCATGGCTCACGGGCCCAGCTGCTCCGCGGCATGTGGGATCTTCCCGGACCGGGGCACGAACCCATGTCCCCTGCGTTGGCAGGCGGACTCTCAACCACTGCGCCACCAGGGAAGCCCTCTATCTTTTTTCTATTATGAATGATGCTGCTATAAACACTTCTGTACAAGTTTTCATATGGACATATGTTTTTATTTCTCATGGGTATATACCTAGAGGTAGAATTTCTGGGTCATATGGTAACTGTATGTTTAATCCATTGAGGAACTACCTGACTGTTTTCCAAAGCAGCTGCACCATTTTACATGTCTGAGCAATGTAGAAGCCTTCCAATTTCTCCACATCCTCACCAACACTTATTATTATTTTTTTTTAACATCTTTATTGGGGTATAATTGCTTTACAATGGTGTGTTAGTTTCTGCTTTATAACAAAGTGAATCAGTCATACATAAACATATGTTCCCATATGTCTTCCCTGTTGTGTCTCCCTCCCTCCCACCCTCCCCATCCCACCCCTCCAGGCTGTCACAAAGCACCGAGCCAATATCCCTGTGCCATGTGGCTGCTTCCCACTAGCTATCTACCTTACTGCGTTTGTTACTGTGTATATGCCCATGACTCTCTCTCGCCCTGTCACAGCTCACCCTTCCCCCTCCCCATAACCTCAAGTCCGTTCTCTAAGAGGTCTGCGTCTTTATTCCTGCTTTACCCCTAGGTTCTTCATGACATTTTTTTCTTAAATTCCATATATATGTGTTAGCATACGGTATTTGTCTTTTTCTTTCTGACTTACTTCACTCTGTATGACAGACTCTAGGTCTATCCACCTCATTACAAATAGCTCAATTTCGTTTCTTTTTATGGCTGAGTAATATTCCATTGTATATATGTGCCACATCTTCTTTATCCATTCATCCCATGACGGGCACTTAGGTTGTTTCCATCTCCGGGCTATTGTAAATAGAGCTGCAATGAACATTTTGGTACATGACTCTTTTTGAATTTCGGTTTTCTCAGGGTATATGCCCAGTAGTGGGATTGCTGGGTCATATGGTAGTTCTATTTGTAGTTTTTTAAGGAACCTCCATACTGTTCTCCATAGTGGCTGAACCAATTCACATTCCCACCAGCAGTGCAAGAGTGTTCCCTTTTCTCCACACCCTCTCCAGCATTTATTGTTTCTAGATTTTTTGATGATGGCCATTCTGACTGGTGTGAGATGATATCTCATTGTAGTTTTGATTTGCATTTCTCTAATGATTAATGATGTTGAGCATTCTTTCATGTGTTTGTTGGCAGTCTGTATATCTTCTTTGGAGAAATGTCTATTTAGGTCTTCTGCCCATTTTTGGATTGGGTTGTTTGTTTTCTTGTTATTGAGCTGCATGAGCTGCTTGTAAATTTTGGAGATTAATCCTTTGTCGGTTGCTTCATTTGCAAATATTTTCTCCCATTCTGAGGGTTGTCTTTTGGTCTTGTTTATGGTTTCCTTTGCTGTGCAAAAGCTTTGAAGTTTCATTAGGTCCCATTTGTTTATTTTTGTTTTTATTTCCATTACTCTAGGAGGTGGGTCAGAAAGGATCTTGCTTTGATTTATGTCATAGAGTGTTCTGCCTATGTTTTCCTCTAAGAGTTTGATAGTTTCTGGCCTTACATTTAGGTCTTTAATCCATTTTGAGCTTATTTTTGTGTATGGTGTTAGGGAGTGATCTAATCTCATACTTTTACATGTACCTGTCCAGTTTTCCCAGCACCACTTATTGAAGAGGCTGTCCTTTCTCCATTGTACATTACTGCCACCTTTATCAAAGATAAGGTGTCCATATGTGCATGGGTTTATCTCTGGGCTTTCTATCCTGTTCCATTGATCTATCTTTCTGTTTTTGTGCCAGTACCATACCGTCTTGATGACTGTAGCTTTGTAGTATAGTCTGAAGTCAGGGAGCCTGATTCCTCCAGTTCCTTCTTTCGTTCTCAAGATTGCTTTGGCTATTCGGGGTCTTTTGTGTTTCCATACAAATTGTGAAATTTTTTGTTCTAGTTCTGTGAAAAATGCCAGTGGTAGTTTGATAGGGATTGCATTGAATCTATAGATTGCTTTGGGTAGTAGAGTCATTTTCACAATGTTGATTCTTCCAATCCAAGAACATGGTATGTCTCTCCATCTATTTATATCATCTTTAATTTCTTTCATCAGTGTCTTATAATTTTCTGCATACAGGTCTTTTGTCTCCTTAGGTAGGTTTATTCCTAGATATTTTATTCTTTTTGTTGCAATGGTAAATGGGAGTGTTTTCTTGATTTCACTTTCAGATTTTTCATCATTAGTATATAGGAATGCCAGAGATTTCTGTGCATTAATTTTGTATACTGCCACTTTACCAAATTCATTGATTAGCTCTAGTAGTTTTCTGGTAGCATCTTTAGGGTTCTCTATGTATAGGATCATGTCATCTGCAAACAGTGACAGCTTGACTTCTTCTTTTCCAATTTGGATTCCTTTTATTTCCTTTTCTTCTTTGATTGCTGTGGCTAAAACTTCCAAAACAATGTTGAATAATAGTGGTGAGAGTGGGCAACCTTGTCTTGTTCCTGATCTTAGTGGAAATGCTTTCAGTTTTTCACCATTGAGGATGATGTTTGCTGTGGGCTTGTCATATATGGCCTTTATTATGTTGAGGAAAGTTCCCTCTAGGCCTACTTTCTGCAGGGTTTTTATCATAAATGGGTGTTGAATTTTGTCAAAAGCTTTCTCTGCATCTATTGAGATGATCATATGGTTTTTCTCCTTCAGTTTGTTAATATGGTTTATCACATTGATAGATTTGCGTATATTGAAGAATCCTTGCATTCCTGGAATAAACCCCACTTGATCATGGTGTATGATCCTTTTAATGTGCTGTTGGATTCTGTTTGCTAGTATTTTGTTGAGGATTTTTGCATCTATGTTCATCAGTGATATTGGCCTGTAGTTTTCTTTCTTTGTGACATCCTTGTCTGGTTTTGGTATCAAGGTGATGGTGGCCTCGTAGAAGGAGTTAGGGAGTGGTCCTCCCTCTGCTATATTTTGGAAGAGTTTGAGAAGGATAGGTGTTAGCTCTTCTCTAAATGTTTGATAGAATTCGACCAACACTTATTATTATCTGACTTTAAATTTTATTTCTCTCTGTAGGCCTGGTTCACATGCCATCACTTCCACATAGTCATTCCTGATTCAGCAACGCATAGTAATTTCTTCTGTTGACTTCTAAAGGATTATATTTGTCTGTTTCTTAGGGCTCACCTCACTTTCCTCATTGTATCATTGTTAGTATGGGTCTTACCTGCCTGCCAATTTCAGCATCTTTATAGCAGGATTTGTGTTTAATTCACTAATTTCACCCTTTCAAAGCACAGCTGTTCTAGGTAGCTTGAACATAAGAGAAGTTCAGGAAGTATTTGCTGAGGGCTTTAGATTAAAAATGAACTAGCTGACCTAGCTTAATGTAATGTATGACAGTTTATTCCAGTGTGAGCCTAGAGAGCTTGTTTGGCTTAGTCATACAGGCACAGAGTGATTCAACTTCAAATTTTGTGCTATCACTTATTAATCATATGCTCTTAAGAAGATTTCTTAAACTTGCTGAGAGGTTACTCTATTTACAAATGTAAATTTTAACATTGTATAAAGTTACTCTGAAGCATAAATGTGATGATTTATGTAAAGCACCTAGCATAGTTCCTGGCACATATTTGATGCTCGTTATATGGTAGCAAAACCGTTTAAAGATGTTAGTGTTTGTGATGCTAAATACAAAATGTAGTAATCCTCCCCACAGCAGATTTCCTTTGATATAAGTATGATATATGGATTTAATTCTAGTTACATTTTATTAAATTGCAATAATTTTTGGATTGAATAAACGTGAATTACAGGTCACTTCAAATGGTAGAATCAAAAGCATTTAGTCTGGTTTGACCATGCTAGGTAGCCTGCCATAAGATGGATTGCACAGCTCTGTTTGTTTTGCTTCTATTCTGTTGCTCACCTTGAAGTACAACCCGTTTGTGCTAATATATCTCATAAAACACATTACTTTTGTTTTGTGCATGTCACCGTCTGGTGCTTTAAATTCTGCATGAATATTAAATGATACACAGTGTTATAAATTTTCAGTAACTCTGAATCTCTATTAAATGGGTGTGAAATAGAGAGGTATGATCACCAAGAGTAGGAATAAATGGATAATGATAATACCCCAAGGGAGTAAGAAGTATAATGTCTTTAGAAGATAAAAATTAAAGCATATATGCACTTCCAGGGTGCTATTAGACATGGAAAATGAGGTTGCTGTTAGGCTTGCTGTTGCAAGTTTTAGTTGTTCTGCTAAGAGGTCAGTGATAAGTGTATTCTTTTATTATTTATTTGAGTATAGAATATAAACGTATTTACAGATTTGTTTTTCTAATTTCTGTATAATACCTAAGTATTTCATCTATGAGTTCAAATTATATTTTAAAAAACTTTACTGTTGTATGAGAGAGATTATTATGTGGAGAGGCTGTGCTGTACTGGATAAAAATATACTGAAAACCAAAAAACAGAGTTTTATTCAGATTCTACTAGTTGCCAGTTATGAGAATCTCTTTGAGACCCAGTTTCCTTATGTACAAAACAGATAATAATATTTGTGTTTAGCTCAATTTGTCTAGAACACTAGCTGAAAAATGCTCAGATGGTTCCACGCTGTAAACTCTGAAGTGCTCTTTAACACAAGGAGGTATTAACATTAAGTGCTAGGAACTGGTCCTTGAAATCTTTCCTCTCCCTATCTATATCAAAGCCTGCCAGTGAGTTTTTAAACATTACAGTATTCCCTACCAAGAATCTTCTTCCACAGGATTTACTACCTAAGTTCTCTTTCTTTGGCAGATCCTTAGCAAAATCATGACTCTTCCATAGTAACTTTCCATCTCGATGCAAGTATGGTCATAAGTCCTCCACCTTATGGTTTCAGTCAGTTTACCTCCCTATTAGACATGTACTTCTCTGTTATAACCATTGTATCAGTTAAGGTTTTCATTCAAGAAAATGAAACCAAACAGAAAGCAAGAGACTTACTACAAGGAATTTGATGTTTATAGGAATTAGGTGTTTTACATGAGGAGATTAGGTATTGACAGAGGCATTGTAAGGAGGTTGTCATTGGACTTTTTGTTACACAATCACAATACCATAGCTGTGATAAAGACAGAGCAAAACCCTGCTATTGGCACACCTACTACGATTGCCACCTTATACCCAGATGACTAATGATGAGGGAGCAGAACATTCAGCCTGAGGCAAAAACACTCTTGTCAGTGCTTGCTTGCTAGCCGCTACCTCGCAAATACAATGTGAATGTAACTAATTGACTTCTAGAAACCAATTTCCAGAGACCTCTAAGTTATATGACTTTTTAGCCTTCTAAATCTCTCCAAGAGGAGAGTAAAATGAAGTATGGGAAAACAAATTCAAGTAACCACCACAGTTTCTATGTAGTTAAGTTCATTTCTCCAGTTGTTCCTTAGTGGCCTTGGAACTTCTCACCTTCAAGCCCCATGTCCTTACATGCCATAGTTCTACCTTGGTCTTTTAAGAATTATGTGGGGACACAGACATAGAGAACAGACTTAACGGTTGTGAAGGGGGAGGGGGGAGGGGGGAGGGATGGAGTGGGAGTTTGGTATTAGCAGAGGCAAACTATTATTGTAGAATGGATAAACAACAAGGTCCTACTGTATAGCACAGGGAACTATATTCAGTGTCCTGTAATAAACCATGATGGAAAAGAATATGAAAAAGTATATATATATATATATATATAACTGAATCACTTTGGTGTGCACCAGAAACTGACACAACATTGTAAATCAACTATACGCAATAAAAGAAATTAAAAATAAAGAGTTGACATACATGTTTTCTTCCCTTGAGTTAATGATACTGTTTTGGGGACAAGATTTTCAATCATTAAACAATTTAAATATCAAAAAAAAATCGAATTATGTGAGGAGAGATACATGGGCCCCACCTTATGACACATTTTCATCAACTAAGCTATAATTCCTTTCTCTCCTTTCAGTCTAGTTCGTACGATTTTACAAAAACAGTAGAAAGGAATTCTTGGATATACATATTCTGAAGGAGAATGTTTCCCTCACTGAAAAAGTGAAAAACTTATTTAAAGATATGTTTCATCAATCAAGTGAAAAATAAGAGTACATACTTCTGAATATGGAAGTTGGGTCCTCAGGTTTTTGTTAAATTTACCATGTGAATTAAGATATATATTTATCCAAGTACAGTGTTTTGTTAGCTATAACAATAGCTAACAATTTAATTCCCCTGTCACTGTTTAATTCCCCGGTCAATTTAATTCCCCTGTCACTGTGATACTGATAGAATCCCTGTCTTTAGTTAGCAGGGTAAATTGATATACATATTCTTGCATATTTGGGGGCATTTACCAAGCATCTTCACATTCTAGGACACAATTCAGATCTTCTTTTAAAATGCAAGAAGAGTTCAAAAATTACTATTGCAGTCATGGAAAGACACCTCAGAACTCCTGCTGTGGGAAGCATAGTTACAGACACTCCAACTGCCACCTCTCTGGCTCCACCACCATTTCTAGAATAAAGTCATACTTCTCTTGGATATTCTCAGCCAGTGACTGAGTATGGCAAGGATGTCAGTGTTGGCCCATTCTGATGGGATATTGGACTCCTCTGTTGGGCAGATCTGGCTTGGGAACTCCCTATCTTTCTGGCTGAGATTTTCTTAGAGCTGTACTGCAGGCTGAGACTCTACCTCCCCAACCCTCCTTCTTGCCTCTCTCCTTTCAGACTGCATTGCAGTCTGAAGGCTTTTTCTGTCTATTCCTGCTTCTTCCCTTTTATTCTTTGGCGGTTTTTCTTCAACAAGTCTCCTGAAAGACTCATCTCATCTTGGTGTGTGCTTCTCAGATGACATGAACGAATACAATGACTTTAAAGATTACAATTAGAAATTGTTTTGAAGGTGGTGAACATGAGATTTCCATCTCCACTGAGAAAAGGAGTGGGAGAAATTAATTAAATCTAAACAAGGAAAGGTACTCCAAGAGTCTTTACGCGGGCCTCTCACTGTTGTGGCCTCTCCCGTTGCGGAGCACAGGCTCCGGACGCGCAGGCCCAGCGGCCATGGCTCACGGGTCCAGCCACTCCACGGCATGTGGGATCTTCCCGGACCGGGGCACGAACCCGTGTCCCCTGCATCGGCAGGTGGACTCTCAACCACTGCGCCACCAGGGAAGCCCCCAAGAGTCATTTTTAACTGTGAATTCATGTAGATCCTGAGATGGGATAATATTGGAAGTTAAGTTAGAAATACAGTTCTTAGAGAATTTTAAGAAGAGAGTCTATATGTATGTGTGTGTGTGTGTGTGTGTGTGTGTGTGTGTGTGTGTGTAATGACTAAATCTGTGAACATTCTCCCTGAGTAATGGCACTCTTTTTGTTGCAGGCATGAAATTGTGCTGTTGAACCACTGAATCTAATTCTCCATCCCTAATGCTAGTTTTCAACAGGTTAGATGCATTATGGGTTAAATACACACAGGGTTCCTAATCATCATTTATTATGTGTGTTTGTAAGTGAATGCATTTTGGGTTTCAAATATGGAATGAAAGTTGATTGCAGTATAGAAACTACCTGAGTGAGGGACCACCTATCAGGTGACCCTCAGCCTTAATTCTAGGTTTGTGATTCTGTGAATTTTTAATAAATTAACTCATTTTTTAAGTGTCTGATGAATGGCAGAGAGGACTTCTGCCTCCTTTGGTTGCCAAAATAATCTACTGTACACAATTGAGCAAATTGATTATGAACCTGATAACCATTTAAAAGTAATATGACTTTTTCCTGTGTCTAGAATATTTACAAATAAACCAGAGGCTGATGAACTGCTTTTCTTGGTTCAAGATCAAAAGTTGTTTTTCCTTTTTTCTGATTTTCTGTCTCCTTCCAGGAGGCATGGGTGTGGATTGAATGAAATATTAAGAACCCTTCTTGTTTTATGATTTTGTGAAATATTATTGGATAATAATAATATTGAAATTGGCCTTGAAATAGATGGGAGCTTTTCCTGACTTCTGCTCCTCTTTTCTCTTGCATCTCTCTTTCTCCTAGGAAAATAATATTTCTTTCCTAGATGACCACAACCTTTTGTAGTGTAGAATAATTAAAATATTCAAAAGCAAAGTGTCACTTGCTGTCAAGGTGTCTTAAGAATGTTCAGACAAATTTTAGTTGAACTTGAAGCTTTATAAAAATTTTCTCACTTCTCATGTAAAACTAAAATATTAATGCTGAGCAGGCTGTGAATGTATTAGTTTTAGTAGGAGTACTTTCAGATGCTAAGTAATCTTACAAATGATTGATAAAAAATGCTGTCGTATCTATGAGAATTTGAGAATCTTGTAATCTGTCTTCCTGTTGTAAGTGTACACTCAGGTGGCTAGAAAGAATCTTTTTTTTTTTTTTTTACTATTATTAGACTTTCTAAAGTGAAAAACATACCTGTCTCAAGATATTTATACCTTTATCTGGGAAGTATAAAAGAAATCAATGATGTATGTGTTGCTGAACATATCATATATCTTTAATGCTTATATATTTCAAATTATATATACATTCTCCCCAGGATTATGGGATCATTTCTAGAGTTAGGGTAACAAAGCCTAAGGGGACAGAGGGAACCATTTAGGAGAATGAGGCAATTAAGCAATTATATAGCATTTTAAAAACATTCAGTATTTCCCACCATTTGATTTTCACATCTGGAAGACTGCTTTTTTCATACTAGCAGATTAGAATAGTTGATCCTCATACACCCCTCTTCTCTGTCATTCTTTTTTTCTCCATGAAATTATATCTTCTTTTACAAAAACATTTTATGGAAAATATTAATACTTATATTGAATTATGCAAATTTAACAGTATAGGATTGGGATTTTTTTTTCTTTTTGACCACACCGCACGGCATGCGGGATCTTAGTATCCAACCAGGGATCCAACCTATGCCCCCTGCAACGGAAGCGGGGAGTCTTTACCTCTAGACTGCCAGGGATGTCCCTGGGATTTTTTATTGAAGTATAATTGATTTACAATGTTGTGTTAGCTTCAGGTGTATGGCAAAGTGATTCAGTTAATACATACACATATATATGTACATATATATATACGATCCAGTTAATAATAATATATATACATTTCCATTATAGCTTATTACAAGATATTGAATATAGTTCCCTGTGCTAGGCAATAGATCCTTATTATTTATCTATTTTATATATAGTAGTGTGTATCTGTTAATTCCAAACCCCAGATTGGGATATTTTATTTAAAAGAATTAAGATAAAATAATTTTTAAAATATAATTGTGTTAAAGTATTATCACCTCCAGTTGTATCTTGCAAATTGCGTTCGTATTATCACTCCCATATATTCAAGATAGGGAGCAAAACAAATTAAACAAAACAAAAACAAACTAGGAGAGAAGACTCTATCATAAAACAACAAGAAAAAAACTCTTGAGTCTGTACTGGTGGGGGAAAAGTCAAGTGGGAAAAGTGAATGAATAAATACTATTTATAGTTAATCCAAAAGTCTCATTAAAGTCTATAATATCAGTCTCTAGAAATACAAAACGATTGCCAATATTTGTTAACCAGTGCTAACACTAACCAAATTAAAAGATGCAATTCTCCCTTCTGCTAGCTTCTCTTCCCTGCACATATAATTAGCAATAAAATTGAAAGCAACAGAAACAAGAAAAGGAGTGAAGATCTTGGAAAATCCACTAAATGGATTAACATTTTCTAACAGTTGTATACTGGACTGTATCTGTTCTGTGCTAACATTTTTTCCTTGCCTTTTAGTAGGTTAGACACTGTATTGTATTTACCTCTGGAAGAACACCTAGCATCTGATAGGAATTCTAAACATCAAATTATAGCATGATAGCTTTATTATCTGTGCATCTTAATAGTCCTGGCAAATAACAAATAACATTTCTTTCTCCCAGAGGAAGGAAGAGAAATACAGATAGAAGGAGCTTAAGTGAATGAGTTGCATGGAATAGTCACAGAGTCTTTTCTAAATAGACTATTAAAGAGTTGGCAGTCTCCTGAAAAGAAAATGAGAGTTCTGATGAGGAAACCTGGATTTGTTTCTTAGCACTGATTATGTGGATATATATCCTTGAGGAAGTTACTGAACTTCCTTGCGTTTACTTAACAGTAAAATGAGAGGATAAGATTAAATGATCTCAAAGCTCCTTTTCAATTCAGGTAGTCTGTGACATGATAATGGTACCTAAGACTTAGGACTTAGTAGGACTTAGTATGTGTCACAGCCTGTGGGACACTATCACTTTAAGTGTTTTACATGGATTTTATAATTGTCAAACAACTGTGTGAAGCAGGCACTATTATTCATTGGATTTTATGAGGAAACTAAAGCTTAGTGATTTAAGTATCTTAAACAATGTCACATGCTTGTGGGTAGCAGAGTTGAATTTTTAAATGAGGCCATCTACCAAACGTAAAATAGATAGCTAGTGGGAAGCAGCCACATAGCACAGGGAGATCAGCTTGGTGCTTTGTGACCGCCTGGAGGGGTGGGATAGGGAGGGTGGGAGGGAGGGAGACGCAAGAGGGAGGAGACATGGGGATATATGTATATGTATAGCTGATTCACTTTGTTATAAAGCAGAAACTAACATACCATTGTAAAGCAATTATACTCCAATAAAGATGTTAAAAAAATTAAAAAAAAATAAATGAGGCCATCTGACTCCAGATTCTACCAGCATAAGGGCCATGCTCTACATACTCCCCTTGACATTATTCACAAGCCAATCAAGACAAGAAGTCATAAGTGTGTGAATCCTGCATTCTTTCCAACTTCATTGTCCCTGAGTAGATGGTTATTTGTCCATCAGTCTGTCTTGTGTTACAGTAAAATATACTTGTTAGCATTTTCTGTCTGTGCTCACTCTTCAACTATAATCAAGAGAGTGGTACATTTTCCAATGGAATATTTCTACTGAGTATTTTCCAGAGACTGCCCATGTAGTCATTGAATGGGAATCAGAGGGAAGGTTCAGAGAAATTACAAACGAACAGTCAGGGGAGAGTCTTTCGTAGCAAAATGATAGGAGTGTCTCCTTAGGTCAAAGTCAAAGTAAGGATGAATAAACTCCCAAAGCAACTTTGAAAAGGTGAATTCAATGATATTGCAGTTGTTGGACCAGGTGTTAAAATGTTATTGGGTGTTAATTTAATTTTCATCCTGTCAACACTCATCTGAACTGTAACAGCTGCTAAACACGGTTCCACAAGAGCAAACCATCCTCACAGAGGAAACAGATGCCTAATCAATAGGGCCAATAGAAATGTATGGCTCAGCTAAGTAACCTGCACCAGGGGGAATGAATCCCATAGGGCTCTGTCTTACCTCAATCAGGAAAAGAACTTTAAAGATAGTGAGACTATTCAAGCAGTATGAACAGAAGACTGAAAGTCCTGGTTTGGTTTTCTATTGACTCTTTTCTTTCTTTCTTTTTTTTAAAATTCTGCATGACCTTGGACTGGACAGTGCCTTAGTTTGTCCTAAGCTTTCAGAGATATTGAGGATGTTGTTTCAAGTCTATTGCTATGTGTACTGCTATTATCATCTCACAGGCCATGAACAGTTCAAAGTAAAAATCAACTGCTTCTTAGCAAAAAGTACCTTCCTTTAGGTTCTAACATTAAAGAGATAATGATGATGTAGTAGTAGTTAATGGCTGTCCTTCATTGCATTTTAGGGTAGATAGGAATAGATGACTTATAACTGGGAAAGGCATTTTGGATTTGAATAATTTCTTGACTACTTACTAATGTAGCAGGATATGTAATTTCCCCTTCTGTAGATATTCAAACAGAAGGGTAGATTGCTATATCTATGCCAAATATAATTTTATACTAGAAACTGGGGTTTGACTACATGACCTCTTAAAATTGATCATACCATGCATTTGATAATTTTTCTGTAAATTAGCATGCCTCATCCAAAATATCATCTTTATGTATCTCAGACTCAGCTATAAAGCCTTCTGGGATTATTTGGCATTGTGCCAGGGATTCTCTAAATTCTTCTAAACACAAGAGTTATGACACCCTGGAGTGTCAATATTATTAGAAGGTTTGGGATTTTTTAATAAATGAAAGCAACTAGATTTAAAGGAGTAGAATGCAAGCTTTATATGGATATTAAAAAGGTAGATCTTTCGAACAGTTTGAATGTCGAGATAGGCTTCTTTGGCTTATATGCAAACACGTGGCAATCGTTCTCCTTTTAAGGATCATGAGGGAAAAGTTCACTGTAGCTACTTGTGTTGTTTGTTATCCTGGTGGAGAAATCTTCTATTTTTCTGGGTTTGTTAAATGTCAAATAAAGCAAAAAAACACGAAACATAGTAACACCTGTCTTCTACTTAGGATTTTACAATGTTTATACAATATTATTCCTTTTCTTCTGCTTTCTATTCCTATAGAAAGTAAAAGCTTTAAGGAAGTGGGAGTTGGAACAGTGGCTGTGTGACCTAACTGAAAAAAAAAAAAGGTTTGGAGGAAATAAGATAATTGTGGCATTTGGGATCATGACCGGGACTTTTAAATTTTTTTGGAGATAAGGTGAGTTATTATTGAGGAGAATTCAAAAGACTATCAGGGCACATTGAAAATTTTGTATCATGAAATTCTTATCCCCAAAATAAATGCAAATAAGGCAGATAAGAGGAACTGAGCCAGGTTTTAATAAAACAATAATTTTCAAATGGCTCTTCAGAGCTCTTAGTTGAAAAACAAAAGGTAAAAGCAGGAATCATATTTCTTAGCATTTAACTGAAACTGAGAACAACAGCACTTTTGGTTATGTTTAGTATGACAACATACTAAATGGTTCCCACTTTGTGTTAGTTATTTGAAAAGCCTAAAGTTTGGTGCAGGAATATAATATCAGGAATTCTTTCTTTCCTTCCTCTCTTCTCTCCCCATCTCATCTTCCTTCTTCCCCTCTACCCACATTTTTCCTACTGGTAGGAAGTGGATGTGGATGAAACACGTGGATGAATGGATTTTGTACAATTTCAGTGGAGAAATATGTACTTACAGGTTAAATTGGGTTTCTCAGTGTGTTAACACATTATCAGAGTCGTTTATAAACTGTAATCTTATGGCTGTAAATGAATTTCACTATATAATTTATATAAAATAGATAATAGATTAATGAGTGTTATTTCCTTACTTTCATTAATTAGATTATTACTAAATGAGATCAGCTAAATTCTGAAGCTTTTAATGGAAAATTGATGTAGCTTTTGTGAGCCCTAGAAATCTTATTTCTTTGTTCTGTCACAGTAATAGATACGGATTCATCATCAAAACTCGATAGTTAAATCAAATTAAAGGGTATTTTTAGTGGAATGATCAGCCTTATAAAGTATATGAAAACAGATTTTAGAAGAAAGTTCATAGAGAAATTGTCGCTTCTTTTCTCTCACAGCAAGAAGGCTTTATAAAGACAAAACTGCTTATAGCTACTTATTTTCTTTTCAATGACTTCAGTACAAAAACGAACAGTTTCAGGTGCCACTTTATTTTGACCATGCTGTCTTAGTAACTAGTGTGGTTGTTGGAGAGAGTAGGAGGCTATTGGGGGGGGGGGATAAATTGGAAGATTGGGATTGACATATACATACTACTATATATAGAATAGATAACTAGTAAGGACCTACTGTGTAGCACAGGAAACTCTACTCAATACTCTGTAATGACCTATATGGGAAAAGAATCTAAAAAAGAGTGGCTATATGTATATGTATAACAGATTCACTTTGCTGTACACTTGAAACTAATACAACATTGTAACTCAACTATACTCCAATAAAAATTTAAAAATAAAAAAATTAAAAAAAATAAAAACCATCATTGAGAGAGAAAAATAAATGTCACTTCCATTCACTGTGCATTAACATATCATGCTGTTCACTCAAAGTCTCTGCTACATACATGCTACGACTCCTTGTTTACTGACAAACCAAAAGAGCTGGATAAAACTCGGAGGAAACACTTGGACCTAACTCCTCAATGAGGAAACCCTGAGATTTGGTGATTTTTTTTTTACTGTTTCATCATTTATGCAAATGTATGTGTGACCTGAGAAGATACAAGCTGGATCACAAACTGTTTGGTAGAAAGGATAGTGTTATTTAATCAGGAACTGAAGTAATTATTTTGCTGGGCCAAAGGCAAAGCAGGCATTTTTCCCCCCAAGGCTGGCTATCATGGGCTGTATCAGAAGTTCTGACACATAGAAGACATTTAATAAATGTTTATTTGAATAAATGGTTAATAAACAAATAACTAATATTAACTTAAAAAAATAAGAGACAAAGGAGGAGATAGGGAGAATGCTAACAAAACGTCCTGTGTAAACACCTGTAAGATTTAGACATGTTTTAAATTTTAATTGGTTGGTTCATATTTTACTAAAGAACTTAGTGGGCAAGATATTTACATCCATGACTTCACTTACTTTCATATCTATCATTTATACAGGGTTGTGGGCTTAATTGTAAATTTTCTGATATAAAGTTATAATAATAAGACTTCTGCTACTGTTATCATACAAATTAATCCTCATTGGCCTTTTTACAGAGTACCTCAAAGAGTTCAAATACACCACTTAGTAAATGCACTGATTTATACTCATCCTTCAAGTCTATGCTTAAATTTTAGAGCAGCTTATATTTCTTCTAGAATGGGGTAGGTCTCCACTTTTCTAACACCTTTATTGAATTATTTAGTTTTGTTGTTTCCCTCAGTGTACCTCTGTGCATTTCACAGTACCTGTACATGATATATTGAATTAAATTGAATATAAATTCTCACATAGTCCTTTATATTTGTTTGAAAGAGCTTGTTTGAATTTGCTAGTTGAAAGAAACCAACACAAAGAGATTAAGATTTGTTCATGATCTCATGATCTCTTGAATGTCTGGAATCCTCATTCACTGAGTTTTATTCTAATACTCTTCTTAAGGTAATAATATAATCCTTAAACTTAAATGTTGCCTATGACTAATGAAACCTGAAAGCTAAGACATGCATCTAAGCAGAAGCCTAGAATTCAAAAATGTTGGATCTTGCACTAATCCTGCTACTAATAAGTTCAAAAAAGTTACTTGATTATGAATATAAATTATCTCTGCAAAATTCCTTTCTTGCTTCATAACTCTAATAACATTATACTGACGTTGTGTTAAAGTATATTTCCAAGAGACGTAGTGCAAACATATATAAATATATATATATATGTTTTTTTTTTTTCTTTCCCTTTTTTGTCTTTTGTGTTCCATCCAAAGTGAAAGCTTCATGGGAAGAAGAGGGACTTTAGGTGGTTCACTACTGACCTTCCATCTTAGAGCAGTGCTTGGAGCAACACTGGTGCCCAGTTAGCACTGGATATGTCAGTGAGTGAATTAACCATACCTGTGGGTGATTAGCAGTGGCTCCTTAGCTGAGCCTTAGTCTCTTGGTGAACTCTGTGACCAACCTTAAGTGACCCTATCGTGAGCCCTGAACCATACTTTATGGTAATTATTCTGGCAGTATCTTCATTCTGGTTTTCGCTTTGCTTGTTTCTTCATTTGTGTCTTTTATCCAAATGAATTAACTGTGGGAATATATTGTGAGTAGACATTAATGTATGATCTTCCACTATCATTGTAGGATTTTAAGGTTGTGACATTTGTTGTTGCTTTTAAGGAATGGTTTTTGTAGGATAGACCAATTGAAAATGGTGACTTGCTAAGGTACTGTGCTCAAATTCAGAAATCTATAGTCAAGTGAGCTTGCTTGTTTAGGCCCTCTATTGGTGAGGTTTACCTCAGCAGTGGATGACTGAAATGATAGAGATATACCATGCTTCAAATAAAATAATAATATAATTTACTAAATGATCTCTGGGAAAGATCTGCTATTTTGTGGAACAGAAGCACTTAATATAAATGAAATAGCTTACTCTAAGCTGTAATTGCTACTTATTAGTGTAATCTAATTTTGACTTTAAATCCCAAGCCTAAGTATCTCACTCATCCTTGATCTTTTTATAGTATCAGTTGGCCCTTGGTTTTCCTAAAAATTAAGACTTCATGTACAGATGTTGAAGATTTACTTTACTAAGTAGGTAGGCCAAATGACTGAAGAATCAATTTCTATGTTTTAAAAGATAGAAACTACCACAAGGATAATGTAACTACAGTATGTTTCCAAGAAATGATTTTGGAATAGATTTTATTAAACAAAATATATTCATAGCATGTGACAGCTGTGTAAATTTTGGCCTATAGTAGTAGAATTTGTGTTGGTTTTCAGATGCAAGGAAGAAGAAAAAAATAACTTCCTGCTATGCTATGGTAATAATAAGTTCCTAGAAGGGACATCAGGCTAAAAGCAATTTATTGTAACTGCTCTCGATTTCTAAAGACATTTCTGAGTTGCATTTAGAACATAGCCATTGATTAAAAATGTGATTTGAGAAGGCAAAAGAGGCCAGTTTTCCTGCAAACAAATTAAGAGATGCATATTGACTGCAGGGAAGTATGTCATCACTGAGAAATCGAAAACAATGTGATTTTAGGAAATCAATCAGCAATCCAGTCAAATTAGATTTTTTTCTCATACTTAGTTGCTGGAACCCTATGTATAATGTACATATTTTCAGCAGATATAAACTTTTTGCTTTTATAGCAGATCCACATCAATAAAATGAATAGAGAGATAGGTTACAAGTTCTAACTCATTCATATTACGTATTTTCAGAATCCTAGAAAAACAAAACCAAAAACAAACAACAAACCCAGAAGTCCCCTAAAATCCTACGTAAATGTATCTCCTTCTCTGCTTAGTTTTGTCCCAGTGACCCACTTTTCTTAGCAGTCTAGTTTGGGTCCCCTTTGGGAAGGTGTGACTCTCTAATCTGAAACCAATAAACAGCTTGCCACATTTATCTTAGTGTTTTGGTGAATGAGAAAAAAACAGTGTCTTTGCAATACATAAAAAAATAATAGCACTTCATTCTAGTAAGTTCTACATGGGGCTGTATGCTGTAAGATCTCAGGTTCATTTTTTTTCCTGAAATAGTGATAGGAAAATATTTTTTAAAATAAAAATTCAAATAATGTGATTAGTCAGATCTCAAGCATGTAATGATTCTTTTGAGCATATGTATCTGCTCACAGAGCATTGTGGAGCTAGATGATAATTGTTTGTTGTTTAAGATAATAAACCAGAGAGTTTATAATTAACAAGTGCACAAAACACCCCACATTTCTTATCTTCAACATGATAATATACACTTTTTTTCAGAAATCTTTAAAAAATATTTTTAGAGTTAAAACATATCCCCCAGATATATCAAACTAGGGTATATTAGGTGGTTGATAAAATGGGACTGAGGTATATAGTGAGTCAGTCTTAAAACACTTAAGTTGAAGTCAGTTTAAGTTTCATTAAGTACTGTGTACAATGCCTTGTGCTAGCTACACTAGAGTATCAAAATGCATTTGACACAGTTTTTACTCTCAAAGAGAGCATGCTCTAATACTGTGTTCAATTAGTATAAAATAGCCTTATAAACCAGTAGTGGCATAGATTTGAGTGTATTTCTTACTAGAAAAATGTCCATTTGCCTTCTGTAACTAATCTATATAATTTTATTTTACAATAAAAGTAAAAGTAGTTTTAAAATGTATTTAGTTTTTCTTTATTTTAGAAGATATTATTATGGATAATAAAAACAATGACATATATTGTGGATTTTATAATTACAAAAGCAATATGTGCCAAGAGTGGAAAATTCTGATAGCATGGATTAGCTCAAAAAAGAAAATAAAAGTCATTCATGATTCTGCCACCCAGTAATGAGAACTGCAACTGCAACATAGAGGTAAGCCCTGACTGCTGTTGACAAAATATATTTACAATATATTCTCCGATTTTGTTTTGAGATTACAGAATAAACCCAGGCTGCAACCTCCTTTCCTATCTCAAAACCTTAGCAATGACAGATATAAAAATAAATAAACGTGTGTGTGTGTATATGTGTATGTATATCTCTCCATCATTTCTGGGGCAGAGGCTGAGACCCAGCCACACGTCACTTGTGCTCTGCATCCATGCTTCTTTTGGACATTAAAGGCTGATTGATGCAAAACACACACACACACACACACACACACACACACACACACACACACACACACACACACATTGGCGAACAGTGGACAAAAACTATAATTATTCCCTTGAAGAAATTTAATGGCATCATACTGAAAAAGGAAACATAACAAAGAAATACATGAGAGGGACCAGTTATGAAAGTTGGGGATTGCTCAAAGACCATTCTTCAAACAAGATAGTGAAGAGCCCTCTTCACTCCCATCCTGGGAGATTTATCTGTCCCCAGGGGGCAGCAGTGAGTGTTTGGACCAGTGTTTCTCTAACTAAAAATATACATAACTTTTTTATATATCCAGTGTATTTTCAAGGTAAAAATCATCATTGTAATATACATACCATTTTGTAACTTACCTAACAATGTATTATTGTAAAAAAACGTTCAATGCCTAAAAAATTATAGTCATCAGTTGCAGTGCAATTAATTCAGATATTTAAATAATTGCATTTTTTGCTATTTTAAACAATGCTGCATTGAACATCCTTATAGAAAAATCCTTAATTTAATTTATTTGATTTTTATCAAAATAGCCATTAATAAATTTTACTATCATTTTGTAAGATAAACATAAATATAATACTGATATTTTTATTAAATTTGCTTTAAATCTATAAATTATTTGGAGAAAAATATTAAATCTTTACAATATTTAAACTTACCATGCATATACAGTGATGTGTCTTACTTTATTCAAGTATTTATATTATTCAGAACTTTTGCAGTTTTCTTAATTTTAATCCTGGACAAAATTTATGCATAAATATTTTTATGGTTATGAGTTTTTCAATTTTATAAGATAGATATATAGAAAAGTTACTGAGTTTTGCTTATTTTTTAATGATATTTCTCAATTCTGTAATTAAAAAATTTTTATTTGACTATATTAATTACAATTCTTCATGTACTTTCAGAGTGTCTTCTGATTGCAAAGTTTTTTTCCCCCCAACAGGCATCCTGACTCAAGCTGTATACATTTTCAGTATCTGATTTTTAACTGCACACTGTTCATCCTATTGACCCAGAGTGAAAATTGATACTCTTATCTGAAGGACTGTTCCCTTGAGTGTATTTAAACCAGACCAATCTCTGTGTTTAATCTGGGTTCGTCAGGAACCATTAGCTTTGATTGGTTTGTTTTTCTCCCCCTCCGTCTCAGGACTTGATTCATTGAGTTAACAACTATTCTCCCCAGAGGATGGCTACTACAAGTGTGTTTCAAGTAATTCCAATATCTTACTTATAGAAATTGAACTGATTTTTATTTCCTTTTTAGTTTTATTTGAAGAACTACTGTAATGAATTCTGTATTTGTTCAAATCTTTGAAGATCTGTGAGTACAAGGCAGTCACTCACATCTCTATCATGTTAGCATGCTATTTATCACCATTTCCATTCTTCATTGTTGAATTATGCAGGCCAGTTAAAAATAATAAGCATCACTTATTGAAGACTCAAACATTGGTATTCAATAAATCCTCATTAATTATGATTTGACTAACTTGGGATTTATGTTATTTCAGAAAAGAACTAGGTATATGTTTATCTCTGCAAAATATCAGGAAAATAGAGTAGTAAGCATTTTAGCAGTGTAAATAAGACTGGAAGAATTATTAAGAACAGACTATATTTCTTTTAAAATAGTCTAGAATAACACATTACTGAGAAAATAAAGCACTCTGTTTTTGAAGCCCCAGCAAATTACAATCTATGAGCCCCATCACAGCTTTTATAAGAGTGCTTAATTAAGTTGCCCTGCTAATATGCAGAATGCATCTCTAAGTACAGTTTTGAGGTGGAAAAACCATTGCATTATCTGAGGTAATTCTGAGGTAGAAAAACCATTGCATTATCATTCAAAACATATAGTTCTAGCTCTCATTTTCAATATCTGTGACTTAGGACCTCAAGTAAATAATTTACCTTTTCTGAGTCTAATTCCTTATCACTTAAATTAAAAAAACAAAAAACGAAAAACATTGTGTATACCTCACAGTTACTTGTGATAGTTGAATGAGCTTGAGCCTGAAAGCCACCTTGAAAATGATAAATCAACCAAATTCTATCTACTCATTACTATGTACTAGATTACTTTTATTATAAATTCACAAGATGATTTTGTCTTCAATTTTTGTGTTCTATATGGCATGGAGCACAGTGGCTTCTGCTAGCTTGTCTATAAAATCATAATTGGTATGAAACAGCTTTGATAATTGCCTTGGCTACAATATTCTGAATAATTCTCAGTTTCACTGAAAATATTTGAATGAGTGAGTTATTCATGAATAAATACCACTGATATCATGGAGAAATGATAAGATTCCTCATTTAAGCTCTCAAACACTTTCCACTGTGCAAATTAAACACATCAGTTACATTTAAGAGTAAATTCTGATAGGCCCATATTTACTCACACTGTTATAGCACAAATTTTTTGTGTGACAGGCTTTAAATTAGCAATGTTTTTTACATATAAACAAAAGGAAAATGCTTCATGAAGCAAACTCCAACTACATCCTTATAAGAAATTTTATAACATAACGAAAGGGTTAATACTAAGCTGTCATTAGTTAAATAATTAATTTTGGAAAACTAACCTAATCATTGTTGAAGACTAATATTGAAAAAATTTTAAGTATTAAATATTGTCTCCTTGTAGACTGAGGCACTTTTCTTTGTCATTCCAGGTTGCTAGACAAGAAGTGCCCATTGTTTAGGGGAGGACAGGCTTAAGAGAATAGCAGAACAAAGGCATGGACCTAACATTCTTGCCTTTTATATTTTAAAGGATATTATCCAGTTACAAGACAACAAAATTAGTGAAGAAATGTATGATCTCACAGAAGCAGTTCTTTCCCACAACCCTCCCCAGACAAGAGAAAGATTCTTAGAGCTGCAGGAAGGAGTTTAGCAATCAAGGTGGTGATAAGGGTTTCTTACCCCTTCCTCTTTTACTTGAGTTGATTCTAAACTAATAGGGACAAAGTAGAATCCCCTCATAATTTTGGGGATCTGAAATTAAGTATGATCTGTACTGCCAAGGTTCTGTGTGTCTTCTTGGCAGAAGAGAATGTAGAAATGAAATGGCTAAATGGGTTCTCCATGCACCAAGACTTACAGTGTAGACAGATGGGTTGTTTGTTTTGTTTTTTGGTTTTGTTTGTTTGTTTGATTATACTGGTGTAGCATTGTGAATAAAAAAAATTGGAGGAGGCTTGTGGCAGCATATGTGGCATGGATCATATAATGGGATTGCATGAGAATTTGACCCTAGGAGGAATCCTTGAGTCTACCTTGAATTAGCAAAATAATGTTTTTTTTTTTCCTCCTGGGCAGAATGGGATTAAGATTGAAACTAGGTTGAGTTATAGAAAACAAAGAAAATTACTATTTTGTATAGTTGGGTTTGTAAATATGGCACCTACAACGTTAGTCTTACTATTATATTGATTGAGTTCTCTTCCTAACATAGAATTCATCACAGTAACTCTTTTTTATGTTTGTAAAAGACAAAACAGAGGAAGATAAGCAAACTGGCAAGTGGCATCAAGTTTTCTCCTTGTTTTCCTTTGGCATGTGCTAGGTTTATCTGCAAGGGCCAGGTTTGGTGGGGGGCGGGGGGAGAGGGGTCCCAATTCTCTCTACTGTCATGTTTGGATGCCATGAACAGTTTATTTCCTCTCTGCCCATTTATCCACTTGAAAATGATTTTTGGAAAGTTCTTACTCTATTTCAAATGGGTAGGAAGGAACTTTGTTTTTAATTAAAATCCTTTCCAGATAATGAATTTTTAGTTCTAAGTAATGGTTTTGTGATTATAAAATATCCTTAACCAATGTAGCTCCTAAATTCCTCTCAAGGAGCTTAAATGAAGCAATCTTCCTGGAATATGGGGAAGTGGCTGCATTTGCAAAGATGGTACACTGACATATCATTGATATGGATATCCATATTATTTGGATAGAGAAAATGGAAAAATTAACAAGGTTTACTCATCATCCCCCATCCAATGGCACCTCCAGATGAGGTTTTGGTAGCAACACCTCTCATTATTAGCTTTCCTTGTGTGCTGCCTTCTGCTTACTGCTTGTATATTTTATTTAATCACTAGTATATTCTGCTTCAAATGTGGTCAGATATTAGTTAGAGAGGATGATTCACAGTGGTTTTATGTTGAGAAGTAGGCTGACCAAAGGAAAATATCCATAGGAAGTTCTTGGCTATGGTAGAGCTCAGTTTATGTCTGGAGGGCTCAAAAACAAAAATGGGAAAATTTGATCTTTCATTTTTATGTCCAAGCTGTCTTAAATTATGTCACAAGAGGATCTGTCTTTTACTGCTCTTCAGTGTACGGTGCGTTCCTTAATCCAGCTCTAACACCTCATTCTTCAGTTAAATAAGACACAACTTTATCAACGTATTTAATCTAAAAGTGGCAGAATAGCATTCCCCTGTTTCTGTGGTGCTTGTTTTATGTAACTCTAGATCTTGGACAGGAATATATTGTAAGATCTGGAAAGTATATGACTCAATGAAGCTGATTTAATTCTTCAGTGAAAATACTGAGGATTTTGGTTCATGTAATAGAAAGCTCACCAGCCTATTCATTTAACAAATATCTATTAAGCACATGCTATGAAAAGGATACTTGTTCTTGACATAAGGATGTAGCAGTAAAAAAACACCTCTCTCTCTTTCTGTATCTAGGAGAGTGAACAGACAGCAGGTAATAAGTTAAAAAATAGCCAAAGTCATGACAAGTATTATGAAAAAAATAAATAGTGTTTTCTGACAGAGTGTCTGGGTGGTTTTACAGTGATCGTTGGGGAATGTCCTGAGAAATTAGTATTTAAGCTGAGCTCTAAATAGCAAGAAGGGGATAGCTACGTGAAGATTGTGTGGGAGAATTTGGAGGCAAAGGGAAAACTAGGTGAGTAGGAATTCCAGAGTGTCAAAAGCCTATTGGATGAGGGTGATGGCAACATGAGGGAAAACAGTTTAGAGAGGTAGATATGGGCTGCTACTAATGGTATCAAGGGAATTGGGTTTTATTTCAACAGTGATGGGAATCTAGGGTAGGGTTTAACACAAGAGCATAAAGTTGTTTGTTTGATGATTTAAAAACACTCCTTTCTATAGATTATAAATATCAAGTTCCATTTCAAAAATTGGCAAGTAGATACTTTAAATCAACATTTGAAAAGTTCTTTTTTTGATGTATCTGCAAATCAAACAAAATGTGAAATGCCCTATTCAAATTATACATCACCATGAGATAGAAATTCCTGATAATTTTTCAAGTTTTAACAATGAAGTTGAAATTGGAGAAGATTATCACTTGAAATGAGTTGATCTCTCCTTGCCTAAAATTAGGCCACTAACTTTAAAACATAATAAATATGATTTTAGATTATATTGTTTCTTGGTAAAAATTTCTGTCACAGAGTGTATTAGGCTTTGTTTTAATTAAATGAAATAAGGCATTTGTAACTTGATGATAAATGTCTCTTTAAAGTGCATATGAAATCATGCTCCTGGTAATTTGTTAAATTAGTGTAGAAATTTCACACTTCCACAATAATGTTTAATTTGCATTTTATTTAGGGTAAGTGCCCTGTCATAAACTGCCCACTCCATCTTCACATCCACTTCCTTTTTTTAACAATTCCACGGACATCTGCACACTTACATTTTCCCTAATGCTGAGGGTACCAAACAAATTATAGTCAAGGTGGAGTGGTGGGGTTAGTAGAAAATTATTCTAGAACCAAACACATTTCTTTTCAAATTTCATGTTACATTTTTTATTACATATTATAGTTTTTCTTTTGAGTGGCTTTTTAACTATGGCTTTAAATTGCATTATTATTAATTAGCTTGTCTATCTAAGACACTCCTTCCCCTTAACCATTTTTATAAGAAGCTTAGAGTTTCTTTTCTTTTTTTTTTTTCTTTCTTTAACATTCATTTATTCCACTAATCTAGTTTCCCCCCACCCCCGGTGCTTTGTTCTTTTTTTTTAATTTAGATAACTTTATTTTTTTTGAAACGTAAAAATATTTATTAACTCATTTATAAATAACAATAATCAACCTACTACGTGTCAGCATAAATCACGTTTTTAACAGAAAATATCTGTATTTTCCAAAACAAGAGAAAATATGTGACAAGAGTGGCATTCTTTTACATTAAGTTCTTTTTACATAAATTTACATAACATTTTTTTTTAATTCAAACAGAAAGTCACAAAAATTATAATCATCCTCATCAGTTCACTCAGTTCCATGTAATTAATTTTTTTTTATCTTGATCTTTTGTTAGCACTTTTGTGAATTCATCAGTTTTCCATTAGAGTTCTGAAAATGCTTATTCATTCAGTTCAGCAGTATAGTCCATTACCAGAAACCTGTATTTGTCAATCTTTCCCATGAATTCCTTGAAGATGAAACCCTTTCATAGGAACATTTTTGCAAAAGCATCAGAGTACACCCAGAACTCTCTGTAAATGACAAAAGACTTAAAAATGACAATGGTTAAAGATTTGATGAAAGTTCATAATAATGCAATTGACAAGGAAATTTAGTTATTTCTGAGGTATACATTTTAAATATCTAGAATTATGACTTACAACATTATACCAGAACATATAAGATTTTTATGAATTTCATGCAATGTCTGAAACATTTATATCAACATATTTCCATACAAATAACCCAAAGAAAGTTTAGTGTTAGGTTTTTTTTTAATTTTTGAGTTTTATTTTATTTATTTTTTTATACAGCCAGTTCTTTTTTTTTTTTTTTTTTTTTTGCGGTATGCGGGCCTCTCACTGTTGTGGCCCCTCCCGTTGCAGAGCACAGGCTCCGGATGTGCAGGCTCAGCGGCCATGGTTCACGGGCTTAGCCGCTCAGCAGCATGTGGGACCTTCCTGGGCCGGGGCACGAATCCGTGTCCCCTGCATCAGCAGGCGGACTCTCAACCACTGCGCCACCAGGGAAGCCCCAGCCAGTACTTATTAGTCGTCCATTTTATACACATCAGTGTATACATGTCAATCCCAAATTGCCCAATTCAGCACACCACCATCCCCATCCCCCCACGGCTTTCCCCCCTTGGTGTCCATACGTTTGGTCTCTACATCTGTGTCTCAACTTCTGCCATGCAAACCAGTTCATCTGTACCATTTTACTAGGTTCCACATACATGCGGAATATACGATATTTGATATTCCACATACATGCGGAATATACGATATTTGTTTTTCTCTTTCTGACTTACTTCACTCTGTATGACAGTCTCTAGGTCCACCCACATCTCAACAAATGACTCAATTTTGTTCCTTTTTATGGCTGAGTAATATTCCATTGTATATATGTACCACATCTTCTTTATCCGTTCGTCTGTCGATGGGCATTTAGGTTGCTTCCATGACCTGGCTATTGTAAATAGTGCTGCAATGAACATTGGGGTCATGTGTCTTTTTGAATTATGGTTTTCTCTGGGTATATGCCCAGTAGTGGGATTGCTGGATAATATGGTAATTCTGTTTTTAGTTTTTTAAGGAACCTCCATACTGTTCTCCATAGTGGCTGTATCAATTTACATTCCCATCAACAGTGCAAGAGGGTTCCCTTTTCTCCACAGTCTCTCCAGCATTTGTTGTTTGTAGATTTTCTGATGATGCCCATTCTAACTGGTGTGAGGTAATACCTCATTGTAGTTTTCATTCGCATTTCTCTAATAATTAGTGATGTTGAGCAGCTTTTCATGGGCACCTTGACCATCTGTATGCCTTTGCAGAACTGTCTATTTAGTTCTTCTGCCCATTTTTGGATTGGGTTGTTTGTTTAATATTGAGCTGCATGAGCTGTTTATATATTTTGGAGATTAATCCTTTTTCCGTTGATTCGCTTGCAAATATTTTCTCCCATTCTGAGGGTTATCTTATCGTCTTGTTTATGGTTTCCTTTGCTGTGCAAAAGCTTTGAAGTTTCATTAGGTCATATTTGTTTATTTTTGTTTTTATTTCCATTACTCTAGGAGGTGGATCAGAAAAGATCTTGCTGTGATTTATGTCAAAGAGTGTTCTTCCTATGTTTTCCTCTAAGTGTTTTATAGTGTCCGGTCTTACATTTAGGTCTCTAATCTATTTTGAGTTTATTTTTGTGTACAGTGTTATGGAGTGTTCTAATTTCATTCGTTTACATGTAGCTGTCCAGTTTTCCCAGCAACACTTATTGAAGAGACTGTCTTTTCTCCATTGTATATCCTTGCCTCCTTTGTCATAGATTAGTTGACCATAGGTGCGTGGGTTTACCTCTGGGCTTTCTATGTTGTTCCATTGATCTATGTTTCTGTTTTTGTGCCAGTGCCATATTGTCTTGATTACTGTAGCTTTGTAGTATAGTCTGAAGTCAGGCAGTCTGATTCCTCCAGTGCCGTTTTTTTCCCTCAAGACTGCTTTGGCTGTTTGGGGTCTCTTGTATCTCCATACAAATTTTAAGATTTTTTGTTCTAGTTCCGTAAAAAATGCCATTGGTAATTTGATAGGGATTGCATTGAATCTGTAGATTGCTTTGGGTAGTATAGTTATTTTCACAGTATTGATTCTTCCAATCCAAGAACATGGTATATCTCTCCATCTGTTGGTATCATCTTTAATTTCTTTCATCAGTGTCTCCTAGTTTTCTGCATAGAGGTCTTTTGTCTCCCTAGCTAGGTTTATTCCTGGGTATTTTATTCTTTTGGTTGCAGTGGTAAATGGGAGTGTTTCCTTAATTTCTCTTTCAGATTTTTCATCATTACTGTATAGGAATGTAGGAGATTTCTGTGCATTAATTTTGTATCCTGCAACTTTACCAAATTCATTGATTAGCTCTAGTAGTTTTCTGGTGGCATTTTTAGGATTCTCTATGTATAGTATCATGTCATCTGCAAACAGTGACAGTTTTAATTCTTCTTTTCCAATTTGTATTCCTTTTATTTCTTTTTCTTCTCTGATTGCCATGGCTAGGACTTCCAAAACTATGTTGAATAGTAGCGGTGAGAGTGGACATCCTTGTCTTGTTCCTGATCTTAGAGGAAATGCTTTCAGTTTTTCACCATTGAGAATGAAGTTTGCTGTGCGTTTGTCATATATGGCCTCTATTATGTTGATGTAGGTTCCCTCTATGCCCACTTTCTGGAGAGTTTTTATCATAAATGGGTGTTGAATTTTGTCAAAAGCTTTTTCTGTGTCTATTGAGATGATCACATGGTTTTTCTTCTTCAATTTGTTAATATGGTCTTTCATATAGATTGATTTGCATATATTGAAGAATCCTTGCATCCCTGGGATAAATCCCACTTGATCATGGATGGTGTATGATCCTTTTAATGTGTTGTTGGATTCTGTTTGCTAGTATTTTGTTGAGGATTTTTATATCTATATTCGTAAGTGATATTGGTCTGTAATTTTCTTATTTTGTAGTATCTTTGTCTGGTTTTGGTATCAGGGTGATGCTGGCTTCGTAGAATGAGTTTGAGAGTATTCCTTCCTCTGCAATTTTTTGGAAGAGTTTGAGAAGGATGGGTGTTAGCTCTTCTCTAAATGTTTGATAGAATTCACCTGTGAAGCCATCTGGTCCTGAACTTTTGTTTGTTGGAAGATTTGTAATCACAGTTTCAATTTCATTATTTGTGATTGGTCTGTTCATATTTTCTATTTCGTCCTGGTTCAGTCTTGGAAGGTTATACCTTTCTAAGAATTTGTCCATTTCTTCCAGGTTGTCCATTTTGTTGTCATAGAGTTGCTTGTAGTAGTCTCTTAGGATGTGTATTTCTGCGTTGTCTGTTGCAACTTCTCCTTTTTCAGTTCTAATTTTATTGAGTCCTCTCCCTCTTTTTCTTGATGAGTCTGGCTAATGGTTTATCAATTTTGTTTATCTTCTCTAAGAACCAGCTTTTAGTTTTATTTATCTTTGCTATTGTTTTCTTTGTTTCTATTTCATTTATTTCTGCTCTGATCTTTATGATTTCTTTCCTTCTGCTAACTTTTAGTTTTGTTTGTTATTCTTTCTCTAGTTCCTTTAGGTGTAAGGTTAGATTGTTTATTTGAGATTTTTCTTGTTGCTTGAGGTAGGATTGTATTGCTATAAACTGCCCTTTTAGAACTGCTTTTGCTGCATCCCGTAAGTTTTGTATCGTCATGTTTTCATTGTCATTTGTCTGTAGGTATTTTTTGATTTGCTTTTTGATTTCTTCAGTGATCTCTTGGTTATTTAGTAACATATTGTTTAGCCTTCATGTGCTTGTGTTTTTTACGTTTTTTTCCCTGTAATTCATTTCTAATCTCATAGCGTTGTGGTTAGAAAAGATGCTTGATATGATTTCAGTTTTCTTAAATTTACCGAGGCTTGATTTGCGACCCAAGATGTGATCTATCCTGGAGAATGTTCCATGTGCACTTCAGAAGATAGTGTAATCTGCTCTTTTGGGATGGAAGGTCCTATAAATATCAATTAAATCTATCTGGTGTATTGTGTCATTTAAAGCTTCTGTTTCCTTATTTATTTTCATTTTGGATGATCTCTCCATTGGTGTAAGTGAGGTGTTAAAATCCCCCACTATTATTGTGTTACTGTTGATTTCCTCTTTTATATCTGTTAGCAGTTGCCTTATGTATTGAGGTGCTCCTGTGTTGGGTGCATATATATTTATAATTGCTTATCCTCTTCTTGGATTGATTCCTTGATCATTATGTAGTGTCCTTCCTTGTCTCTTGTAACATTCTTTATTTTAAAGTCTATTTTATCTGATATGAGTACAGCTACTCCAGCTTTCTTTTAATTTCTATTTTCATGGAATATCTTTTTCCATCCCCTCACTTTCAGTCTGTATGTGTCTCTAGGTCTGAAGTGGGTCTCTTGTAGACAGCATATAGATGGGTCTTGTTTTTGTATCCATTCAGCGAGCCTGTGTCTTTTGTTTGGAGCATTTATTCCATTCACGTTTAAGGTAGTTATCCATATGTATGTTCCTAATACCATTATCTTAATTGTTTTGGGGTTTTTTTTTGTAGGTTCTTTGCTTGTGTTTCACACTTAGAGAATTTCCTTTAGCATTTGTTGTAGAGCTGGTTTGGTGGTGCTGATTTCTCTTAGCTTTTGATTGTCTGTAAAGCTTTTGATTTCTCCATCGAATCTGAATGAGATCCTTGCCAGGCAGAGTAATCTTGGTTGTAGGTTCTTTCCTTTCATCAGTTTAAGCATATCATGCCACTCCCTTCTGGCTTGTAGAGTTTCTGCTGAGAAATCAGCTGTTAACCTTATGGGAGTTCCCTTGTACGTTATTTGTTGTTTTTCCCTTGCTGCTTTCAGTAATTTTTCTTTGTCTTTAATTTTTGCCAGTTTGATTACTGTGTGTCTCTGCATGTTTCTCCTTGGGTTTATCCTGTATGGGACTCGCTGTGCTTCCTGGACTTAGGAGGCTATTTCCTTTCCCATGTTAGGGAAGTTTTTGACTATAATCTCTTCACATATTATCTCTGGTCCTTTCTCTCTCTCTTCTCCTTCTGGGGCCCCTATAATGCGAATGTTGTTGCGTTTAATGTTGTTCCAGAGGTCTCTTAGGCTGTCTTCATTTTTTTAATTCTTTTTTCTTTATTCTATTCCACAGCAGTCATTTCCACCCTTCTGTCTTCCAGGTCACTTATCCATTCTTATGCCTCAGTTATTCTGCTATTGATTCCTTCTAGTGTAGTTTTCATTTCAGTTATTGTATTGTTCATCTCTGTTTGTTTGTTCTTTAATTCTTCTAGGTCTTTGTTAAACATTTCTTGCATCTTCTCGATCTTTGCCTCCATTTTTTTTCTGAGGTCCTGGATCATCTTCACTATCATTATTCTGAATTCTTTTTCTGGAAGGTTTCCTATCTCCATTTCATTTAGTTGTTGTTCTGGGGTTTTATCTTGTCCTTCATCTGGTACATATCCCTCTGCCTTTTCATCTGTCTGTCTTTCTTTGGATGTGGTTTTTGTTCCCGGGGCTGCAAGATTGTAGTTCTTTTTGCTTCTGTTGTCTTCTCTCTGTGGTTGAGGCTATCTAAGAGGCTTGTGTAAGTTTCCTGATGGGAGGGACTGGTGGTGGGTAGAGCTGACTGTTGCTCTGGTGGCAGAGCTCAGTAAAACTTTACTGAATGAATACACTGTAGGAAATTAGGCAAATATTCCTACAAGTTAGGTTTGTATAATGATCTGAAAGATTTGGCACTTTCTGTCAGGAGCTCAAGAGAGATGCTTTTTTTATTAAAAATTTATTAATTTATATTTTTATGTTTTGGCTGTGTTGGGTCTTTGTTGCGGTGTGCGGGCTTTCTCTAGTTGCACGAGTTGGGGCTACTCTTCGTTGTGTTGCACGGGCTTCTCCTTGTGATGGCTGCTCTTGTTGTGGGGCACAGGCTCTAGGCGCACAGGCTTAAGTAGTTGTGGCTTGCGGGCTCTGGAGCGCAGGCTCAGTAGTTATGGCACAGAGGCTTAGTTGCTCCGTGGCATGTGGGATCTTCCCGGACCATGGCTCAAACCCGTATCCCCTGCCTTGGCAGGCATATTCCTAACCACTGCACCACCAGGGAAGTCCCATAGATGCTCTTAAGAATCTTTATCTTTCCATTTGTGCAGAGGGGCTTTGTTATTATGTAAGCAGCATATGGCTGTGAAATGAGAGGTGGGCTCTTGCTAAGCTGCCAAGAGTATTTGTGGACGTGGAAACTATGAAAAATAAATAAATGAACAAGATGCAAGGAAATCTTGTGGTTGAGAAAATGTTAATGTTGTTGTGAAGTGTTAGTGAAGTTGAGATTTGTTGGCTATTGAACTAGCTTGTTGCACAGTTAGGATATGCAAAACATGTTCAAAGTGTATAAAAAGGGGTTTTAAGAACTCCAGAGGAGTTTTTTTATTTCCCTTTGTGTGATATTATTTCACAATGATACAACTTTGTCATTTTTGTTGCTAGTATGAATTTAATGAAATGAAAATTGAATATTACCCTAATGTGACTACAACTTTGTTATTCAGTGTGTGGTCCATGAACCAGCAGCATTGACATCTCCAGGGAGATGATTAGAAATGTAAAATTACAACCCTACCCAAAGCCAACTGAATAAAAATATTTATTTTAACAAGATTTGAAGGTTTGATGAGAGATAATAACAGAGAAAATTAAAAGTTATTGTTCAGAAGTCATCAAATTGCAATCCTATTATTAACCAGGTTGATATTTTCTTTACACAATAGTCAGGAAATGAATTATTTACTAAGGTCAAATGGAAAATAAGATGAAAGGAAATGCAAAAATATCAGCTATCATATCATGCAGTATATACCTGAGTACCAGTTAATGTCCAGAGCAGTATGAAGAGAGGGGTTTTTTTAAATGGTCAAAATAGGGAAGAAAATGTATCTATTCCATTATTATCTTTGTTCAGTTTACAATCCTATCCTCAACTTAGCATATTTTTTTTTAAGTAGTATTAAATACATACATAAGGAAAATGTCATAAACTTACTTTATTTGACTAAAACCTTTAGCTAAAGCATTATTAACAAATGAAGTGAATAGCTTTGGAAATTAGAATAAAATTAACAGTAATATTAATAATGTGCTAATTGTCTTTCCTTTCTGTTGACTTTAGGAAGAGTTGGGTCATAATATATTTATAAGAATGTGACTTAGTTCTATTTGATGCCTAATTCAATATCTTTATAATAAGCTAAAAACATATTTATTTAAATAATGTTCAATTTAAGATTCATGTGAATTTACATAAATTATGATAGGGCTCCTGTTTGTTGAAATATCCGTAATGAATATGCAGGTAAAATGTTTAATATTATAGAGATTATAATGAGGTCCTTGAAATATTTTCTTTTGGTGAGGATTTTTATAAGACAAGTTGGCATGTCCCTGCTGAAATGGCTTTTAATTTATTTTTAATTGATTACAGTTGAGTCAAAGAGTCATGTGTCAAATAACAACTTCCTAACTTATACTGTTATCTTTTTTCTCTTACATTTATGGGGCAGTATTAGGGACATGAGTCCTGTTGTTGTAAAATATATTTGTTGCACAAAGCTCTGTTTTGATTCAACATCCAGACTCAGTGTGGTTTCTCACCATTGCTTCTTCTGATATATTCCTGTTTCTGTGTTTTAGTTTCTATGATCATTGAGATTCAGTGAACTTAAAGAAGCTACTACTATATGGGTGCACTGGGAAAGAAAAGAGTTCTTTCAAAATAAGGGTGTAGGTAGAAGCTTAGCAACTTCAGTGCCATCACTTTAGTGCTTCCTGATGCCATGATTTCAAGGATACCAGGAATATCCCCATGTTTTTAGGTGGCTTTTCTACTGCTTATTAGTAGACAGAAGTTTTTTTTCTTTTAATGATTTGACATTTGTCTATTTAAATGAGACACTTTATATCATGAAGAATGGATCTTAACAATGACAAATATAATTCTTAATATTCACAAGTGTGCCACTTACAACATTTTGAAATTTGTGAAACATTGTCTTCTTATCTGGATAGTATTTTTACTTAGAAAAGAAATGTGTAGCATAACTTCAGAGCTTAATTAATTGAAGAAGCTAAATGCTAGTAGTGGGTTGAATGGTGGATCCTAAATCTAATGACAAATGTCATTGGAAAGGTAGGGAAGATGTAAGACACAGAGATAAAAGGGAGAAATCAGTTTGAAAATGGAAGTAGAGATTAGAATTATCCACTTAAAAGTCAAGAAATGCTGACAATAGCTAATAGCTATCAAAAAGTGGAAGAGGCAAGGAAGGATACTTCTCTAGAGTCTTAGGGGGTAATATAAACTCAAAAACCCCTTGATTTTGGATTTCTGACCTCTGGAACTGTGAGAGAGTAAATTTCTGTTCTTTTAAGCTGCCAAATATCTGGTAATTTGTCATGTTGATCCCAGGAAACTAATATACTGCTGTATCAAATAATTCCAAAACTTAATGACTTAGCAAAATGTATATTTATTGCTTACTCACATCATAGTTCATCGTTTTGGCAGGTGAGACTCTGCTTCATGCAGTCATTCACAGACCCATATTCTGCCAATTGTGGGGCTCTACCATTCTCAAGAAGTGACTCCTAATGTTTCGGCAAAAGAAGAGAAAGAACGTAGAGAATCACCTTGGTATTTTTTTTGGCCATGTGTGGAAGTGGGACACATCACTTCTTCTCACATTCCTTGGGCAAAAAATTCAATAATATGACCCCACCCTAACCAAAAAGATGTGTGAAAAATGCAGTCTTCCTGTGTGCCAAGAAAGATGGTGCATTTGGTGACTACATAGCATTTTTTTGCCACAGTTTGTCCTTCCAGTATTAGGTATCTGTTTCATTCTTTCTGCTAAACATAGAAAATACTAATGACCTCTCCAATTAGGCAGACAACCCAAAGTTAATCCACTTACTGCCTCCAGTTCAGAGTCAGTCTTTCAATCTCTCTCTATTTCTGTCTGTTTATCTAGTAAATTGTTTAAGATAATTTTTTACCATAATTGACTTTTTTGATTAACTGATCAACTTCTAGATACTCTAGATAAAAATTCCAGCCCTGTTATTCTCATGAAATGGAATTTTAGGCAAATTGCTTATCTTCTCTGAACCCATTTTCTAGTTTGTAGAATAGAGATAATTAATGGTCGATTCCAGTTACTGGCTTTAGTTACTTTGAAGCTTAAATTAGTTAAGGCTTGAAAAATACCAGCATTTAGTTCCTGATTTGTTAGTAGATTGATAGTTTTGGATGTGCCTCCCAAAATACATACTGACTTCAAGGCCTGTGTATAGCAAATAAACAACTAGATCTTTCAATGTCTTGGTGTTTGGGGACAATAATAGGCTTTAACTTATAGGAAGATATTTGATGAAATATACCTTGTAAATAATTGTCATGGGGCAATTAATTCCATCCTTTACTTGAAACGCAAAGGATATTGAGGAATGCCACCTGGAAGGCTTAAAATTCTCTCGTTTAAAAATTTTTTTTTTACTCTCACTTACAGTAAAGCGACCTACATTTTATTTTCTGGTCAATGTGAGAATCAATATATTTGACTTCCTTTTCAAACCCTAGATTTTATAATTTGCTGACATAGACCTTTATAGGTATATTTTTGTAGCTTTTTTGAAACTATTAATAACAGTATGGGGCAGCCACTTATTTTAGGCCAGTGAAATATGTACTGTCTGTTTAAACCAAGTAGATTCATTGGCACATGGAATTTAGCTCTGTGTCTCTACAAATTTTGGATACAGTGCTGAACAGATTTAGATTAAGTTCTATATCATGCTGTTTATTATGTCACATGAATATCTTCTATGGATCCACAAAATTATTTCAAAATGATAAAGTTCCTGATTTCAAGGTATCTCAAATGAAGAGAACCTTCATGGATAACATACAAAATAACAGTTATATAAAGCTTAAAAGTCACCATATACTTTTCATGAAGCATTTATTTATTTTAGGAATATATTTTTAATTTAATTATTTATTCAATTATTATTTATCACAGACACCAATCCAGGAGTGGTTTACTGTATGGTAGAAATGTGCCAGGGAGAAAAAAATTAGGGGCAGAGAGATTAGCTTTCTTTCTTTTGTAGTTTTAGTCATGGGAATCTTTGTTAAGGAAGGGGATTTCGAAAGCCTTTGAACAAGAGAGAGGACGAGTGACATGACTGAGTAACAGAAATGGTGAGCAAGGTTTCCTGAATGCTGTGCGTGGAACAGTTGGGGAGATGAGGGAAGTCTGTGACAGTTCAGTGCAGTCACACAGTATGTTTATGTAAAGTTTATTTTACCTCAAATAAATGTAAAGTGGAAATTAAATTCTCACCAGGTGTTAGGCATACTATGACTTCTGTTTTGTTACTCTGTAGAGGTGTAGAAGACCTTCTTATGCAATTGCAAAACTGAAGGAAAAGACTATACTTTCCCTGTCTATAGGTTGACTCTTACACACACACACACACAGAGAAGGTATTCAAACTATCATGAAATTAATTCAAACTTTCATAAAATCAGTTAATAGATTTTGACAGCCTTTGGGGTGGCATATTTGAGATCACAAAGAAAGTTTTTCTTCAGAAAGATTACAACCCAGGGTGGCTAAATTCTTTTCAAAATTTCATAATTCTGGGTCATTTTAGGCAAGACATTTAGGCTAACCAGTTGTGTTTAAAATTCGATAATAGCCAATTTTTCCACTCTTGGAAGCAGAGATGCTACAGCTTGTTTAAAACTTCTTGCCTTATTAACAAATGCTAATTATGAGTAATGGAAGTCAAATTACTTTCCATTTCTCAAATAGCTGTACTGTATTTGCAAAGAATTTTAAAGAAATTGAATTAATCTAAGTTTGTTTTAATTATAATTTGTTTTCATAAGGCCCAACTGACAGGTGATACTTACACTTGCTTGAATTACATCAACGGGTAATATTTTAATGTTTTTAGTTGTATAAATTATTTTAGCTCAATGGCAGTATTTAGGCATAAAATAAAACATGTAAATATTTAAAAAACAGATTGAAGTTGTTTGTGCCCTAAATAGATTATTACCTGATGGGCATGCACTTAACATCTGTGATATCTAATGTAAAACCCAAATTAGCTTGAATACTCCCCAATACATTTTCTGAAGAGTTTACATTTTCCTCTAGTGAACTGGGTTGCTACATTTAGCAAATAAACATAGAGAATGACATTATATTTTCCTGTGTTTTCCCCATACCACTGTTTCCTCAATTATAATAAAATATGTTTTTATTTTTTTGAATGGTAGAAACTTAACAAAAAAGGAAATTCATTTTTCAGGCCATCTTATCATAAAGCTACCAAGGAACAGATAAGCATCTTTCTAGCTTTAAAAATAGAGTCCCCTCTGTGAATGCATCTAGATATGGTTTCAGGTGAAATGCACTGGGGGAAGTGGAGAGAAGTGTAGTTATCAATGGCATGTTTCATGAGGGCATATTACATGCTTAGGACCACTTACCTGAAAGGTTCCTTTTTTTTTTTTTTCCATTTAACTTTCCTGAAAGTACTGTCTGATGCAAAGTAAAAAATGAAGTCCTAGGTTATAGGAGTTAGGGAGGAGGTTTGGTGAAAGATTGTGGGATAAGTCATTTAATTTCCTTGATGTTCAAATAGGTATTTTTTTCAATCAACATTTAATGATTAAACATTTTTATACTAAACTGCAAGATATTTAGGAGACTTTATTTCCACCAGCGGAGCCCAGATGATTTCTAATCCTAGTAATATATGATAAAATCTCAATTCTGGGCGAACCTTCATTTCCTTATCTGTGATACTAGAATGGACTAATCTGCTCTTAACCAAACAGAATGAACATTTCTCACTGAATTGGAATCTCAACATGAGTGAGTTTTTAGATGAATTACATTAACATTTATATCAACCTTCTCATCTTTGGATTTCTTCTTGTCTTTTCATATCCTTGTTTCATCTACTCTCTTCAGGGTTTAACTTTGATCAGATATTTGGATATAGAATTAATAAAAATATTGTGAGATTTACTGTTCTCATAGAGTAGATGTTTGGCATATAATTTAATAGCTCTGAGTACTTCTAAAAACCTTATCCTTCTTCATCTTCTCCTTTTCCTTTTCTAAACTCTTACACTCCTAAGTAAGAATGTCAATTATTTTTACTATGTTTGCTAAATGTTTTCTTTACTTATGCATTTTTATAAGTTTACCCTGACTAATGGGAAAGGAACTCAAGTGGAGCCCATGCTATTGGAGTTTACTCTTTTAGTTATTAAGTCTTTCTTCTGAAAACATTTCATTTTTGATCTTTGGATACATTTCAAAAGAATGCCGCATAAGAGAAATTGGAAAAGGTTAGCTGGAAAGGCATGTAATGTAAAATACATTACCTGTAGAGTGGATATAGCATAATAGTGTGTAGTACTTTTATTCCAGATGTATATGCTATTGCTTAGTAATCTAGACACAAATAATTTTTGGAATACTTACAATTGCCAAATAAAATATTTTCTTTGACATTATTTCTAAGTTGTTTCATTATTTTAACCAGATGGTGTTTTTCCTAGAAATACCACTTTTCAGTCTGAGATGACTACTAACAAAAACCTCATTATTCCTTAGAAGATAGTTGAAGTCACACTCTCTCTGAAGTTTGCTTCTGGTACCTGCAGTGAACATCAGGAATATGTTTTTTGCAAGGATGAGAAATTGATCCCTTCAGTCCACATTGTGGCTGACTACAATGTCCTTACTCATTGGGTCAGCTAGACATACTCCACTATCCTCTATCTATCTTAACACAAAGTTTTAAGAACTCATCTCTGAGCAACATTCATCATTCCCTGGAAGAAGGAATGGATAATGTTTAAGGATAAAAATGAAATCATTATGGGAGCTGTATTACTTTAATGAATGAAAACAAAAAAATCTCTGGAAGAGAGAACATAGTAGCTTTTTGTTTGTTTCTGAGTTTCTGTGACATTCAAGAAATATTAGTATCACAGCCACCTGCTGGTGATAATTGCCCTCCAAACAAATGTCTTCCTCTGCCTCCTTGAAGGCATAGATTACCAAGGGTTTTATTATTAATTTAAATTAATTTAATTAGATATCACAATGATAAAGTTAGAGTCAAGTTTTCCTTTCACATGCTTTTTTAGGTCATCACAAATTATCAGAATCTTATCTCATTTGACACAAAAAATAATTAAATGAATGTTTCATTAGGAAAAAAAGACAATCTGTTATATCTGTTTATGAATATGAAATTAAATAGAAAGCTGAAATTATAATCTTGGAATTCTGCCAAAATTCTACTCAAGAAAAAAATTTGGGACCTGGGTTATCCATACTGCTATTATTTTCACACTCATTCCACAATTATTTTTCTGTCCACATCATTTTTCTTGAATTAACATATATTTAAAGACACTCTATTTTACCTATATTAAATGTTTCTTTCTTAATAGCTAGCTTGCAAAGATACAGAACCATGAACTTAGTCATTTGCTTAAAAGCCTGTCTCTGAAAATAGGCATTTTAAAATACAATAGACTACTAGTTTTCAAAAATTTACTACTGCCTGGCCATTAGGATATTCCCATTACTGGAAAAAAAAGGTTCTTGAAAGCTATTGAGGTTTTATCAGTTTCTGTCTGACAAGAAATAGCTTGGATTGCCTATGAATGGATTGGGCCCATAACCTAGATAAACATCAGATAATATGTGAGTCCTTAAGACACTTTTGAGTTATGATAAAACATGTCAAGGTGTGAAGGGAACCTATCTCAGTAGCCTTCGAACCACAGAGTATTAGTTTGGAAAGATTAATCTTAATAGATTTTGAATCAATTTATGCCATTTGCACATAAAATGAGACAGCAAGTTGCTTCTCTCTGTTCTATTTATATTCCCTGGAGGTTAACTTTTAAAATGTATGTGTACTTTGCATTTGGAGAGCTGTCAGGTGATTTTTAAGACTAGAAAACAGATTAGCTTTCGAGATTGAATTTCCTATCCCACAGAGAATTTACATTTAAACAGAAAGTTGGGTTTTATACATATAAAAATGAAAGAAATTTCAAAATTTTACTTAATGTTTTTGAAAGATAACAAATTGCACTAGTTAAACTGTAGTTAGAAAAATAATTCTTCAAAGTTTTAAATATATTTCAATGCAGTTTACGTTCCCTAATTATATTGGGTGTACTATTTAAAATACATGATTTTGAAGTCATGAAAAATATTTTGAGGCGTCTATTTTCATGGAAATTCTTGAACTAATTTCTATGTTTTATGCATGAATACTTGCAGTGGCAAGCCAAAACAACTTATTGGAAAGGATGCATTTCCTGTAAGTACCTGAGCATTTGGGTGATCTATGCTTTTGGTACAGCTCTAGCTTAACTAGATGTGAGAGGGTTAGATATTTTGGGAAGTATAATCATTAGCATAATGTAGGTTCTTCTGAAGCAAGGGGAATGTAGGTGATCTAAACACAATCAAGGTCATGAAGCATCAGCGTAACGTTCTTTTTGATTTAGGCCACCTTGATCGAAGGAGTTTTTTCCTAAATATGTGTAACCATGCTAAGCCCATTACAAGATTATATAAGGAAAGTGATCATTCTACTAGCAAATATGCCTTTGTAGAGCCTATCCTGTGAAGGTTTGTGATTTTACACATATGCAATTAAGATAGCAAATAAGCTAGTTTAAAGAAAAGGCAAATTCACAGTTGTGGTATGAAGTGTCTTCTTAGTTGATGAAATTCCTTTCTGAGCTATGATCCTTAATGATGGCGGACTAGATGTGTTGTCTTTTTTGAGCGAGGCAGTGACAAGATCAGATGGCAACAGCATGAGTTGTGAAATTTTCTTTCTGGAGCTTTTATGGTTAATAAGTAAATCTAATTATAACTCACCAACAATAAATTATTGACGATGTAAAGTTGATAACTACTAAAACTCAGCAAGTTTGCTGTGTTTTCCAGCAGCTATTTCGGGCTACTTTATGAAGGGTGTGAAGCAAAGATCAGTTAATTAAATCAGGATAACATCCGTTTATAATACTGTTGGGGAAGACTAAAGGTATAGTTCAAAGTGTATAGACTAAAGTGTAGTTTAGTTTAGACAAAGGTATAGACTAAAGTGTAGTTCAGTTAGAAACCTGATCCAGAGAAATGATATGAGTCTGTCTGTTCAGTTTTGCTACTTGTCTTTAGACATGGTTTTATGTGTAAGTCCAAAGTTGCAACTCGCCATTTAAAGAACTGTTAACATGAAATTACAAGAAAGAATAGAAAAATCCTAGTTTCTTACTTCTACCCTCTAACATTGTCATGAGAAACAATGTAATTTATGCCATTACCTTTAGATAATACCACATGATTTCATCCCAGACTCATATGAAAATGAATGATCAACATGGATATTATATCTAAGAGGGAATTTCAGCTGTTCCCTAAAGACTATAAGGTTTACAAATATTTTCTTTAAAGAAAACTCACATGTAGGCTAGTTTTAAAATATATATATTTGTTTACCTGCAATATCTAATCTGTAGTTCCACACAATTTTATTTCTAGGCCACTATCAATTCTTTTAAAGTTTTCTCATAGATCCTCTTCCCTAATCATTTTTACTGCTCTACTCTGGACACATTCCAAGGTTTCCACAGTGTCTTAGTAGTGGAATCACATGCACCAATAGTGATCTTTTTATGAGCAAAGCTGAATGGAATCTTACTTGTTTTTCTCTCTGTTGCAAGGACTCTGTGGGACTGTCATGGAGAAAATAAATATTTGTTACTTCTGGTAACGAAAAAAGTATGTGTGACTCAGCAACACATGGGAAGCAGATGTGTTGAATAAGAGCCCACTCCTGTGCATCAGACCTGTCACTGAGTGAGGCTATAAATAGAGAAAAATTAGGGGAGAATGAGCTGCATCCCTGAGTCTGTTCGATCACAGTGAAACTGGAAATATTAAAGTTTGGGTTTTGGATGTAATGATGATTCTGCTCTCTATAGATGGCTGGTCAGCCCATATTTCAGTGAGCCATGCAGCTGGCAAACAACTGTTCCTTCATCCCCGCCCACCACCATACACAAAGGCATTCTGAGCGATGAGGATCTTTTGGATGTTGAAACACACAGAAGTTCAAATCGTGGATATCTGGCTCTAGAAATTGCTAGATTTGCCTTATTAAGTTGACCATTTCTTCCTTTTCCATTCTAGCTAGTGAGAGCTGAAATTTTACCTTCCCCGGCCTGGAGAAATTGGTCTTGCTCTGACACTTTTCATAGGGGAGAGTACTGAGCTCCCAGTTGACTAAGTTGACCAAATGCAAAAGGCATTTTCTAATGGATACAAATGTGGCCTAGCAAGTTGGCTCCATCTTTTCCCAGGCAAAATGTTCCACTTTTGGATTGACAAGAAAGCTAGATTTGGATTAATAACTCTAAGAATTCAAATGTGGAGAGTTTACTAAAGGGCTGATGCGTAGACAATAAGTATCCTTCTTGCAGGTGTTGATTCCCTAGAACTAATACACTTGTAATTTTTCAATATGACTTTTTTCAAGCTCATATTAATATATTGATACTTACGTTAGGGGATTTTTTTAAACTTTTTATTTTATGTTGGAGTATAGTTGATTAACAATGTCATGATAGTTTCAGGTGTATAGCAAAGTGATTCAGTTATACATATACATGTATCATTAGGAGATTTTTTTTTCATAACACTTGTAAAATTCAGTGGGAAATATCTGCTCCCATCTCTTATTCATTTGCCAGATATATGCTCTTTAAGTATAAGAAGTTACTGAAAAGAAGGCAGGGCAATTTGTGAGGTCATATGGAAAAAGCCTATTATATTATTTATCATCTTGAAGTCTAGGAGCCAGATTTGGTCATCTTTGTATTTGACAGAACATTACTGCATTGCATATAACATAACATATGCTCAGTGTATATTTGTCAGACTACATTAACAATTCTCTCTCAGCTGGCCACTATTAGAATGAAATTTTGAAGCTTTCTCCCCAAACCTAATTCAGGAGTGTTCTCTCTCCCAAGCTATCTGTTGGTCACTTCGTGAGGAAGTTCTGTTTAGTTAGCCTAACAGGAAAAAAAATTGAGAAGCCTAAATATTAAAAAGGGTATTTTTCTGTTTAAGCAGATTGCAAAACTTATCGTTATCAATAAATTAAAATTTTATTCCTGGGCCCTGATACCATATAGCATATGTTTTATTTCAAAGTTGAAAACAAACAATACCTAAATGAAATAACCGTGGTGACTATATTATGCGGAACATACTCACTTTCTGTAACCAATCAGTAACTGAGACATTGCTTTGATATCCCTACTGCAATGAAAATTTGATAAGATTTTTTTTCTGTATTGTGCCATTTAGAAAGTGCTGATTAACTCTCATATTATTTCAGTAGGAGTCTCAGCTACAGGGCAGAATTGATTAGAGTGGTATTCTTCCCTTTTGCTCTCCTCCTTGCTTTTTCTTTTTCACTTGGTTACCAAGACTGCTTATTCACCGAAAATTGCAAACACCTTGACCTCTTGTTTGAGAATGGCTTACTGATAGACATGGAAAGGACAGATAATATACAGAATGACCTAATTAACTGCGTTGCAAGGAAATCTGGTAGTCAACTTTGCTAACAGCAGACACCTGAGTTATTATCCTAGGAAGAGGAGTTTTTGCTCTTCAGGCCCATGGATGATAGACATTTTATAAGCTCTTTATCCAAGTACTATAAAGTTAAAGTCAATAAACCTTTAATTAACTACAGTCAATAATAATTTTATTTCCATTTTTTCCAGGGAAATCAAAATAAAAAAATACTCTTTATAAAAATAAGTTTTTCTTCTTATGTTTTACTGGTTTTACAGTCCCCATTTCTTTCTAATATCTCGAGTAAACTTCCAACTTCTCATCTCACTCCTCTTTCCTCTCTTTTCCTCTTTTTATCTTAGGCACTAAAATCTCCCAAATGAATATCTCTCTCCCCTAATTTACTGTACCATTCCACTGACCTGACTTACAAATTCCCTGGTTTTGTTTTGTTTTGTTTTTGCTATATGGAAAAGGAATGGACCTCTCTTGTATAGTATAATACAAAATAATTATCCATGTACAAAGTAATTACATACAATGTAGAAACACACTCCAGTTTAATTATTGCTCAATGGCATAAAATGCCTGGTGCAAATCAAAAGCTTTACTTGCAATTTTAATGGCTGTTTTATTTTTCTCTTAAGAATGGATTTCCTTATTTTTTTTCACTGCTTAATTTTTAACTAAGTTTTATTTTAAGGGGTTGATATATTACTGAACCTTCCTGGTATATACACATGTACTTTCTTATACCCTAATGTTCTGTCGTGTATAATGTGTATCATCACCAGTTCCCCATTTGTCATCTGTCTTGTCCTAAACCAAATCTTGCCCATGTTAAAAATTCTATAACTGCCATCATCTTGGAAATGTCATGACATTCATGGATCAATAAAATCCTTTCGCAGAGAGCATGAGAAATATATGAAAAGAGCTTACTAAATTCAGAGAGTTTCTTTTAAAGGTTCGATGAATGAATAAGAGATTTGTATGAGAGAGATTTCAGGGAGGGAGTATTGGATGAGAGTAGGATGAAACCGACAAGGTAGGTTATAATAGTGGTAGAATGGGGGAGAGAGGGAATTCAATTTGAGATGCCTGCAAGGGTCTTTCATCCTAGAGATTATTTTCTTTAAAGCAATGCAAGTGAAAGGACTGCTGCGTACTGAGGCTCCTCAAGTGGCCATCACATTTCTGCAGTATACTAGGCCATACCAAGGTATAATGAGGTGCTTTGTATGTGCTGTGTGTGAGAGTGAGAATCAGCTCACCAAATGACTTTTTTTGGGTGATGACTTACAGTCAGGGGGCAGTTTTGTAAATGTGAGGGAGCATAAGAATGCTGGAAGGAGCACTGCGTGCCCAGGGAATTGAAAACAAAAAAGGATTTTGTTGTCTGTATCCTCAATGTCACACTAGAACAAATAAGGAAAGGGAAGAATTGTATGATAGAGACTGTGACATCAGAAGGATGAGCAAAGTAATTTTACAGTTATAGTTAGAAAATCATTAAAGTCTGATGTTTAATAGGTATCTGAAATGAAGTAGGTAGGCAGAATGTCAAGGTCCTTTTAAAGAGCTTAAAGATTACAAAACAAATCAAAGGTTCTGGCAGCTTCTCAGACACTTGCAGGCTAGAAAATTCAGAGAGCAAAAAGGTATATGGGGTTTATCTCTTTTGCTTTTCTTAAACAAAACCAAATTTGAACAAAAAGGGTACAGTGTGTGTAGCAACAATGCTGCCAGATGTGCATGTGCATGATGAGACCTTTAAAATTTACCCAATTTGTGAAATGAAATTTAAATATTTTGGTTTATTACTTTCTATCGATTTCAATAGGAACAATTCAGATAGTTGTGTTTTTTCAGAGAAGTAAAATAGAGTCAAGGTAAACCAAAAACACAAGACAGTCCCAAAATCCGCCAAGATTTTCTCTGAGAGGCAAAATTAATATTCTACAATTAAAGATTACAAAACACATGCTCTTCTACTAATATATTATTGATTAATGATGTATTACAAATTAATTTCTAGATTTTTGGAAGAGTTTAGAAAATTAATAATTGGATGAAAATTAACTTTCTGTTTTCCAAGATATCATAAATGTAGATAGAAATTTTGCTTTTCTGTCATCCAGTAAGTGGAAGCATTTTTAATTTCAGAAGAGAGTTTGTTGTAAGAAATAAGAGCAATTTTCTATCCTTTTGCTTCTTCATTAAAAATAAAACTGTAAGAAATTTTGTTAGCATTTTTAATTCTATTTGAATCAATAATATACATTACCAATGAAAATATGCTTGCAATGTTATATAAGGCAGAAGTGCTTAACTTTGATAGGTACTGTGGTATATTTTGCTTCTTAATTTGATTAAGCTGAGAACTACATTTCCAGAATCCCCTTCTGCATACCGCGCTAGTTCAGAGTTGGTAAAATGGGAAGATGTGCAAACATGAGAAGTTAAATGCGAAACAGCAGCCCTGACTCTCTGAAGGTCATGTTGTGGTCAGATGCCATTGCAGACAGATACAAAGGTACCCAGTAGGTTGTAGTTTGTCTTTTCTTTCCTCTTCTAGGTGTCCAGCTCTTCTCAACTACTGTCCTGTTGACCAACAGTGGGCCCAGGTTTACCACTAAATGTATAGCTGTGGACTCACTGAGGTGGCAGCCAAACAGAATTCACAACCTTCCATAGATGTCCCCATGAGCTATTCCTTGGTGGGTCCACTATTAAAGTTAGAAGTACTTGACTTAGTAGGTTGGTAGATTGGTAACTCTTTCTCTGAACCTCCATATCCAATATTCAAACTTTACTTCCTCAGTTCCTCCCATAATTGAGCATGATACAATTACCATAATATAATTCTACTTCTCTGACAGGTACAGACATTAATACTATTGTTTCTGTTGGAAGTAACTATGTCGATTGCATTATTGCTTCCAATTATTTAACCCCTTCCTGTATCCAAACTCTTTTCCCATATCCAAAGTCACTTTTATAAAGTGACTTTGTAATTACTCCCCATAGAGACAGAGCATTTCCCCTACCTCATGTTGGGATTGGCCAGGTGCTTTATTAAGTGAAATGTGGTGGTCATGAAAGTGTACAGTTCTAGCCTTAGGTGTTAAGAGGCTGTGTGTTACTGTTCATCCCTGTTGCCGTTGCTGTGAATAAAACATACTCTGGAAATATCCTCTGGGCCTGAAGAGCCAGTCCAGATGTTCTGCAGACACATTGCCTGAAGCCGCTGATTCAGAAATCTCTGAGAATGATAATAAATGCAACTGAACTTTTGTGTTGTTTGTTATATGGCAGTAGCCAACTGATGCAATAAAAAGGAATGTAGGTAGTGAATTCATTAATTACTTTTTACAGATTTAAGACAGTTGATCATTGTAGCGGATTGTGTTTTCAAAAGTGGCCATAGCAGTATTTCTGATCCTTTCGGCTCTTTCAGAATTTTGATGGGGTATCAGCTCACACCAGTCAGAATGGCCATCATCAAAAAATATACAAACAATAAATTCTGGAGAGGGTGTGGAGAAAAGGGACCTTTCTCTTGCACCGTTGGTGGGAATGTAAATTGATACAACCACTATGGAGAACAGTATGGAGGTTCCTTAAAAAACTACAAATAGAACTACCATATGACCCAGCAATCCCACTACTGGGAATATACCCTGAGAAAACCATAATTCAAAAGGAGTCATGTACCAAAATGTTCACTGCAGCTCTATTTACAATAGCCAGGACATGGAAGCAACCTAAGTGTCCATCAACAGATGAATGGATAAAGAAGATGTGGCACATATATACAATGGGATATTACTCAGCCATGAAAAGAAATGAAATTGAGTTATTTGTAGTGAGGTGGATGGACCTGGAGTCTGTCATACAGAGTGAAGTAAGTCAGAAAGAGAAAAATAAAAACCATATGCTAACACATATATATGGAATCTTAAAAAAAAGATAAGGTTCTGAAGAACCTAGGGGCAGGACAGGAATAAAGATGCAGATGTAGAGAATGGACTTGAGGACATGGGGGGGGGAGGGTAAGCTGGGACAAAGTAAGAGAGTGGCATGGACATATATACACTACCAAATGTAAAATAGATAGCTAGTGGGAAGCAGCCGCATAGCACAGGGAGATCAGCTTGGTGCTTAGTGACCACTTAGAGGGGTGGGATAGGGAGGGTGGGAGGGAGACCCAAGAGAGAGGAGATGTGGGGATATACGTATATGTATAGGTGATCCACTTTGTTATAAAGAAGAAACTAACACACCACTGTAAAGCAATTATACTCCAATAAAGATGTTACAAGTAAAAAATAATAATTTTGCCATGCCCCTTCCAAGATTTGGAATGTATTTCTCCTTCCATGAAAATGGGTGGCTACCACTGTAAATATTGAATAGTGTGGGGCTGAAGGGATGCTTTGTGATGTCCAATGCTAGGTCATAAAAAAATGGTATGGCTTCTACCTAGTTCTCTCTTTCTCTGTTTCTCAGGACATTTATCCTTTCAGTTCAGTCACCATGTTTTGAGAAAGCCCCAACCACATGGAGAGGCCATTGTAGATGTTCTGATCCATAGCACTAGCTAAAGTCTCAGTACACAGCCAGCATCAACCTTGAAGCATGTGCATACATGAACCTTCAGGTGATTTCCTCCCCCAGCCCTGAGGCTTCCAGCTGAAGCCACGTGTAGGCACAGAGAGAAGCCATCCTTGTGGTGCTCTCTTTGGTTTACTGACCTATGGAATTCATGAGCATAATACAATTATGCCACAAAGTTTGGGGGCAATTTTTTTACACAGCCATAATAACTGAAACAATAAGAAGCTATAGACATTATTAGTATCAACAATCTAGATTTGAAGATGTGGTTGTTCATGGGATAGCTTTGGTGGGAAGGTTGATATTTTTCCACTTACAATAAAGCACGTAGTGTTAATTAACTTAGCTTTTCATAACTTTTTCCTACTAACTTACATAGGAATATTATACTACAATATTTTGTAGCATAAACACACGTAAATTATTTTCCAAAATATTTCAGGAAATTCATGCTGTATTTTGTAATATGTATGGAGTTGAATTTTTTGACACTGAGCATCCAATAGAAAAGCTAGTAAATTAAAACATAAACTCATACTTTCATGAGCTATTAAGTAGAAGCTTACTGGGAATTATATCTGTAAGAAATAGTAATTTTTTTCTGTATAACATCCTTTTTTGTTTCTTAGCATTAGCGCAGATCATTAAATCTCATATTGACTTCTTATACTCTTTTTGTTTAAATCTTAATTTTTTAATTCATTTCAAAATAAGTCTTCAATAAGTATTTTACTATATTAAATACCTGGGGAGAGCACTGATACAGACAAAACTTCCTGCTTTCCAGGGATTTTTCTAACAAAAGAGAACAGTAGAATCATACTTAAATTTAATTCAAGGCGCAGCTGATAAAGAGCTACAAATTCACTTCCATAGAGCTTTATTTAAAATGAATTTATTTAATAAATCTATACTAAATATCATTGTTCTGGTATTGTAGTTGGATCATGTAATTTCTGAGGTAGAAAAACAAATCTAATCATAGAACAGAAAGGATATATGAACTAGATATCATTAGACCTGTTATAAACGGTGAAAGGTAAATGGTATATGATCTCACCTATATGTGCAATCTAAAAAAAATAAAGATAGTGTTTAATTTTGAGATGGCTATTTTCAGATTTTTGAAGAAGAGAGTGGAATGGTCAAACAGTATTATCAGTCTAATTTGGCAGAGTGTGTGCAATACTTCGGAATGGAAGACTTGAAAGACAGCTGAAAGGCCTAAGTCTAGGTGGTGATGAGAGGAAAGGGCATTTTAAGTGCAGGGAATACATTGGCAAGCATTAGGAGTCTATGGGAGATTTGGGGACCTTTTCGATTTGAGTAGTTTATTTCACTGCTGTAACCAAAAGAACATCCAAAGGACAATGAGAGATCATATTTAAAAGTTAGTTTAGGCTAGACCATTAGGAGCCTTGAATGATGTGCTACAGACTTTGAAATTTATTTAGTAGAAAGTTGACATGGAATTATTGAAGGCTTTTCGGTAGGAGAATGACATGATTGCTTGATGTGTTTGGGTTCATAGGATATGATAGCTAAAAGATCATTAAAATGTGTATCGAGTGCAAAAAGCACATCCAAACTCGGTAGTATATTAATGAAATTGAATTATCTGAGAGTTAAGGATTTCTTTATTATCACTCCGTTAGTGTGGAACTGACCATCAAATTTGTTTCTATTGCATGTATGTATATATGTACATGTTATTATCTGTCCTCACTTTCAAAAGATATTTTTGAAAATACTGTGATCAATATTTCCTTTTATCAAGTCTGAACAAATGTAGGCATTTGATTAACGTGCAGATACCACTTTCATTTCCAGTTTTCATTTATAACTCCATATTTGAATTTCTCCATCCATTTCAAAGTACCATGTGATTTTTAATTGCTATACACCAAGGTCCTCTTCCAGATAGTCTTGCATGCAAAGTTTATGATCTTTAACTGCGTTCTACCTAGAACCAGATGTTCAGACATCATTCTGCATGGACAAAATGTGTGGAGGTTAGCATTGCTTCAAAGTTAGTGTCAATCTGTAATCCAGGTACTTGTTTGGGGTAAATTGAAACCTACTATTACTTTTTAAAATAATGAAGGAAGAATTTAGGTAGTACTAGCCTAAAGGCTTACAACTCTATGCACTGGCAGTTCCGTCCTTTTACACATATACCGTTTGTCTCAAAGGGTAGACAACTCTGAGTCACACACAATCATTGTCTTTAAATTTTGTTGAATTTGTTTTATCATGTGTCTTCCTTGAACGACTCAGATGCTACACCCTTCAATGTGATAAATTGCGTATAGGTTTTACAGTACACAGGAAGGCCCAACAATACTTCAATTGGAGCATCTTTCTTGACACGAATTTGCCCTCATTCATGTAGGAACATATGCTTTTCACCAATATCAGTAGGAGTGGCATGTGAGTTCTTGTGGTGGTAAGCAACTTGACTAGAAGTCTTGAGTGCCAAGATAATAGGATTATTGATAATTTCTGGGAAGCACTTAATACATTTTTTTGTATATCTTAACCAAGATTTTAAAGATATAAAATGGTATATTTTATAATTTTATTATAAAATAATATAATATATAACGAGATGAATAAAAGTTGCTTAAGTTAACTATAAAAACTTTAACTTTTCTGTGATATGGAATTCTTTCTTCTCTGAAGTTGAGCTTTTCTTCTGAGTTGTTGGAGAGTTGGGAGAAAGATTTGTAAGTGCTGGTGTTATGCACCGTCATTCCCCACCCCCAACACTGCTTTCACCACCAGTTTACTTAAACTCTACTCATCTGAAAAGATCTGGTTCAAATACCAAAATAGTACTTCTTCCATCAAGTCTTCCCCCATCAGAAGTAATCTGTTTTTTCTTTGAATTCTCAAAGGAAATTTCTGCATCTTTTCAATGTACACCCTATTAATAGGTATTTCCTCATTTTCTTTAGTACTAGACTTTGCATAAAGCAGATACTAAATACATATTATTTACTTATTGCCGAGAGATCAGCAGTACTTCTAGGTAGTATACCTCATTTGAAGGGTTTGTTTTGCAGTTGATTTGGATGGACTAGTTTTTCCCTGTTGTGCCTTGAGAAAACTGAACCAGTGGGGCAATGCCTAATATAACATTATAATTTCTTTTCTTTCATATTCTCATTTATTTTGTATCTCTTTTTAAAGTTGTAAATATTTTCCAATAATTACAAAAGCATAAAGAAAAAACAAATGTATAATACAGAATATCAACATATACAAAAGCTAGGTCTTTGAAAAAATTAATAAAATTGATCTAACAAGACTTAGAAAAAGAGTAAAACTATAAATTACCAATATCAAGAATTAAAGAGGACATAACCCCAAATCTTACTGACATCAATGACAATAAAAGAATATTATGAATAACTGTACACTAATAAATTTGACAATTACTTATTAAAATTCTAGAATAAGCAATAAAAACACATCTGTATAGTCTGATATCTATGAAAGAATTGTATCTGTTATTAAAAAAAACCTTTCGGGACTTCTCTGGCAGTCCAGTGGTTAAGATTCCGCACTTCCACTGCAAGGGGTATGGGTTCATCCCTGGTCGGGGAAATAAGATCCCACATGTTGCGTGGCATGGCCAAAAAAAAATCTTTCAACATTTTCAGTACTTACTGGCTTTCTTTTATCTATTTAAGGAGAGAAATAGCATCCGTTTTGCACAAACTAAGATATTAGAACAAGACTGAGACCATAATAACTTGGTTCAAAAGTGTGACAAATAGATTGTGAGATGAAAATTTTAGGGCAGTCATCTCTCATATACTTAGTTATGCAGACCTGTTTGAAGATGAGAATGACTGTATGTGTATAGAGAAATTCCTAAATACTCTGTAATCAAACTATTACAAATGATAAGTGAAGTTACCAAGTTTGCTCAGTACAAGTTAATGTAAAAATATTCAATTTATTTCTGTATTCTGGCAACAAATAGAAACTAAAAATTCAAAATGGTAGCATTCACCATAACATAAATACATCAGATGCCTGAAAATGAATATAACAAAAAAATGCAAGAATTATACATTGAAAACTATGAAATATTGAGAAAAAAACTAAGACCTAAGGAAATAAAGGATAGACCATGTTCATGTATTGGAAGACTCATACTTGTAATGATTTTTAATTCTACCATAAATCCCTTCAGATCCAACACAATCCCTATTCTGGTGAAATTGACAAGCTGATTCTAAAATTTACATGCAATTGGAAGTTGAAAAAGTAACCATCAGAAACTTGAAAAAAGAATAGTAAAAAAAAATAGGACTTACACTATGAGATACAAAGACATATTTTAAATCTATAATCATTTAAAAAGTATGTTATGGGCAAAATGATAGGAAAAATGTGTGATGAAATAGTAGAGTGCCTAGAATCAGGCTTGTACATAGACAGTGACCTGATTTATGACAAAATTAACTTTCAGGTTCATTGATGATATGATAGTCTTTTAAATAAATGGTGCCATGTCATTTGGTACATATATAGGAAATAATACATCTCAATATATCTCTGTCTATCTCACACCAGACACAAAAGTTGATTCCCTATAGATTGCTGATATAAATGCAGTCAGTAAAACAAAGCTTTTAGAGGAAAGTATAGAACACTTTTGTGGTTTTACTGTAAGCCAAGGTTTCTTCAGCAAGACACAAAAAGCATTAACCATAAAAAATGGATAAATTGTAAAATGTTATAATTAAGAACTTCCATTGATTTAAAAGTACCATTAGGAGAGTTAAAAAACAATCTACATAGTGGGAGAAATTATTAGCAATATGATACATGACAGATCTATTCAGAATACATTTATTAAAAACTGCAGTAAGGGGGGCTTCCCTGGTGGCGCAGTGGTTGAGAGTACGCCTGCCGATGTAGGGGACACGGGTTCGTGCCCCGGCCCGGGAAGATCCCATGTGCCGCGGAGCGGCTGGGCCCGTGAGCCATGGCCGCTGAGCCTGCGCGTCCGGAGCCTGTGCTCCAAAACGGGAGAGGCCACAACAGTGAGAGGCCCGCGTACCGCAAAAAAAAAAAAAAAAAAAACAAAAAAAACTGCAGTAAGAAAAACAACTCACTTGAAAAATGGGTAAAAGACTTGAAGAGATGTTTTATAAAAGAAGATGTCCACATGAAGATTATATTTAGAACTTCAGAATAAGAATTTATCAAGGGAATGCAAGATAAAATTCCCATCCATTACAATGGGAAAAAAATGGGATTAAAAACTATCAAATATTGGAGAAGTGGGGCAACTGGAACTATCATACCCTGTTTATGAAAATGTAAATTAGTATAGCCACATAGAAAACTGGCTATGTCTACTAAAGTTCAATATGTCCATATATTATAGCTCAGCTACTCCTCCTATGTATATATCCAAAGTAATACATACATATAATTCTTCCAAAATATGCACTGAAATGTTCATATCATCGCTCATAATCATAATAAAACTGTAAACTACTTAAGTACTCATTGACAGTAGAATTGGTAAGTAAACGACACAGTAGAACACCTGGTAAGGAAAGGACTATGACTACACACACAAACACAAAATTTCCACTTGATCAATTTGCTCACCTTATAAGTGTTTCAGATTAATTTTGATGTTACTTGTACACTAGTTATAGGTACCTTTTATCAGATTGAAAAATTCCAATCTATTCCCAATTGTTTAAATTAGGGGGGTAGGTTAAATTTTTTAAACAATTTTATTGTACTATAAGGTACGTATAGAAAAGCACATTAATCATAGATATACAGCTCAAATAATTTATACAAAGTTAAAACAAATGTGTAATCAACCCCTGATCAAAAAGCATAACATTATCAGGGTTCTCATAGCCCACCTCATGCCCTTTTTCTTTCACTACCCACTACGCACATCTACCAAGGATCATTGCTATCTCACTTGTAACGTTGTATGCTATTTTAGTCTGTTTTTGAAATTTATATAAAAGAAATAATACCATATTTATCTATTTATGACTTCTTTTGCTGAATATTATGTCTATGAGGTGCATCCATGTTGTTTTATATATCAGTAGTAGTTTATATGTGCCTCTCCTTGAATTCCTAGGATGCTCTTAATTCAGTTTAATATACTTTTGTACATTGAAAAAATCAGTTTTCTAATCTGAATTATTTCATCTTTCTTAAGAAATCATATCTACCTATATTCTTTCTCATTCTTCCCTTACGTGGTTTTCACATAACATAATTTAATGCCAATTGCTTAAAGTGAATTCTCTCTTATTTGAGTCTCAGGGACAGACTTTTTAAGGGAAAGATTATTTGTTAATTTGTGGGTTTAGAGAGCTTGTATATAAAGCTGTTTTATGCAGTAACGAGAGAGAGGGAGTGTGTGTGTGTGTGCACGCGTGTGCGTAAGTTAGTATAGACTAGTGGTTCCAGTGGTTCTCAATCAGGGAGCCATTGTTTCCCCAAGGGGACATTAAGGTAGTGTCTGGGGACACAATTGTCACAATTGTAAGGGTGCTACAGGCATCTAGTGTATGGAGACCAACTGTGCTGCTAAATATCCAACAATGTACAGGGCAGCCTCTGACAACAAATAATTTGGTCCAAAATGTCAGTAGTACCAAGAATAAGAAATATTGTTATAAAACTAATTTGATTAATGGTTATAAATGTTTTAATTAGCTACGTTTTCAAGTCGTATTCTTCTAGAAATGTAACTCTTCTTATTAAATGTTCATATTCATTGGCTAATTTTGTTCTTAGTTTTCTCTTAGTATTTTTAATCTCTGCTATAATTGTAGCTCTGTTTGCTATTTGTTGTTAATATTATCTATTTGTTGGTGTTTGCATCGGCTTATACGATATGCCAAAGGTATGTTAATCAGACTTGTGCTGTCTTTTATATTAGATTTAGAACTTTAAATCCATGTTAGGCTCAGGTGTCTAAGAATTTTGAATTCTTAGATAAAGCTCTTTCTTCATCCAAAGTCCAAGGGGAAACATAAGTTTACTTGTGATCTCTCTTTTCCCGTGTGTGTGTGTGTGTGTGTGTGTGTGTATCTCCACTGTTTCACTGAGGATGAACTCTCAGTTTTGTGAGGGACTATTGGTGATAATCTCTTTTCTCTCTCAGACACAGAGCATTATCCTCATTTGAGCATTAAAATCCAAGATCCTTCATTTGTTAAGGAAAGAAATGAATGGCTCCCTCACTCCACCCCAGCCAAATTATCAGCTTGTGTATTTCCTTCTTTACTTTTAGTTCCCTTTCCAATTTTGGTCCCTGAAGTTTTCTCATAATTATAATTTAACTATTGGCTATGCAGTTAAAAGTACTGTTTAAAATTTAATCACACATTTCTAGCTGTTTGAGATCAGATGGATTTTCAGATTACTTAGATTATCATATTGCTGGAAACAGGAGTCATTCCACTATTAAAAATAAATATTTGCATTTTGTAAGTTATTTGAAATAAATTTCTCATATTTGGCATGTTACTTGCCATTTCAGCAGAATTCTTTGATTTCATAACGTATAGCTACAATAATGAAATAAAGAGAATATCATGTGTAAAGTGTTTCTTGGGTAGGACAAAAAGAGGCATTGTCAGGCCTTATTCATTCTCTTATATCAAATTGAGACTATATGTAAGTTATCTGATGTTGAGGCTTTTTTCTTTAAACTCTTCTGGAGAAGTTCTTATTGTAGTAGGCGACTCCAACATGAATTTCTGTCAGTCCTGGAAAATACAAACAATGCTAGATTTGTTACTAATTAACAAATTTACTTAAAGATTAAAAATGGAATCCTTGAAAGAGTTAAAGTTTTTGAGTTATCAAATGCAAAAAATTAATTTCTCACAAGAATAAATGAATGAATTTAATGAATAGGTGTAAATCACTAGAATAAATGAAAAATCTGAAGAAGCAGCCTTTGAAAAATCAAGAACCATAGCAGTTTTAGGCATTTTGGTTTTAAGAATTATTGTACAGTCCCTTCAGAACTCCTAGGATGAAACAGCTTCAACTCTTTTCAATCTTTGTCACTCAGGTTGATTGAAATTCTTTGGAGAGAAAATCAAATTGATCTAACTTTGGTCATGTGCTCACCTCTTATCTAGTAGAAGCCAAGAATCTTTATGGAAAGTCTAACAAGTTCTCACAAGGAGAAGGCTTGGTTTCTGTATCAGTTAGATACGGTGTGTCAACCATACTGTATAACAAACAACCATAAAAATCTCATTGTTAAATAACAATAAACAGTTATTTCTTATTCGTGTCTCAGCTGGGGTTTGGCTGTTCTTGGCAGGGTTTACCTGGGCTTGGCTCCAGAACAGGTGTTGTTTTAGCTCTGCTTCATGTGTCTCTCATTTTTTTGGAGCCTGTGCACTGCCTGGGGACATCTTTTCTCATGGTTCTTGCTGAAGGGCACCAGAGAGCACTGATACAAAGCCTCTGTGTCATGTATGCTAACATTCTGTTGCCCAAAGCAAATAACAGCTTATCCCATGTCAGTGAGGTGGGGAATATACTCTGCCCACTACTGGAAGAAACACCAAGGATAAGAATGCAGAGAGGGGGGAATACTGAGAATAAAAGTCCAATCTACTTCCGTTTCCGGAAGGGTAATTTGAGTGCTTTATCAGAAGATCTACAGAAAGACACTTGACTGGGAAAAACTTCACATGTACAACACAGTGTCTAAGACATGACTTTAAAAGCACACTAGATAAAGAAATCAATATGGAATAAACTAGGAAAGCTAATTTTCATTAACTATATTTCAGAAAAGGAAAAGTTTATTTCTTTTAAGTCATGCATAATTTAATTTTATAACTTAACCATGTTCCAGTTTAGTTGCTTGGTGTGGGGAAATCTGACAAAATTTTCAAAGTTACGGCTGAATTTAAAGGACATCAGAATACTTTCTCCTTTGTTTTTTTTACCCATGTGTTTTCCCTTCCTTTGAAAACATTTACCCCGAATAAACCAGATTAAAATGTACCTGATTTCAATCACAATGGGAAAAGAAGTGTTATGTATTTTGGAGAGCTTTGTAGTGCAATCTTGGATTCTCATCACTCACTAACTTTATTCACTAATTCTCCACTATGCTTTACTTTACTAATTCATAATGGTATATGTAAAAAACACAGGGCCTTTATAAAGAAACTACTTGTTAAAAAATGGCAGGTTGCATTTAAGGTAATATGTGAATTCCTACTCCTTAAGGGAAGCATTTTCAGGAGTTCAGTCTTTAAGTAAAGTGTTGGAAAATACTAGGGGCATACCCCTTCAAGAAGAAAGCAAAACCCTTAAAGGCAACGCTCTTAAATTCACTTGGATTGTGTCTTAATTGCCTGGACTCTGTACACTTGACGTTGGTTACCTAAAATTTTTCCATATTAGGCTTGTTTTCCACCAAACACCTGCTTAGATGTGGCTCTTAAATATTTCTTAGATTTCTTCTCTTCTCAGTCCTCCAATATCTGGTATCTAATGTCCAGGACAGTGTCCAGAACACTGTGTGCTCCTTAAATTTCAAAGACAGAAGGAACACAGAAAAGAAAGTCTCCATTTTCAGTGTACTCTGAAGGGAAAACATTCTAAAAGTGCCCATCTGTGGATTTTCCCAGGTGTGCACAACACTGTATACTTTTAGATGATGAGGACTTAGCAGTAGATTTCCGCTTTAGAGATCTAGAGTTCTTGTTTGTTATGATTGTCTCCTCTTGGTCTTGACTGCCTCTTCCTTCTTCTAAGCATGACAGTGATATCAGCTGAATTTCACTCCAACCCTTCTCCTGAAATTGGAAGCTTTGTATTTCCTCCTTGGCTCCAAGAATCAGATTTAAATGCTGTTTCAGCCTCCTGCTGCTCAGGGAACCTACAGGATATATTCTGTCTGCCTTGCCATGAAGGACAGGCCTATCAAGCAAGTAGTAGAAAACCCAAGGGGGTTGCTTGTACACTGGAATTGGCCAGTGCAGTGAGCAGGTTGCTTCAGCCCTTGTTGCAAACATGTTAATTCAGGCTTAGTTATACTAAAACCTTGAAGGCCTGCCCTTTAAAAATTAAATCTGTTCTTTCACACAATTATTGGCTGAATATAAATTATACTGAGGTCCTAACTAAAGCTTTGCCACAGCTGTGAGAATAGTTAAGCACAAATTAGCTAGCTTAGCCTGAAAAACTGCCCATGGCATGGGGGAAGCAGAACTTTGTTCACATGTGTTTTGCTTTGCAGCGTGTCAAATTGCTGTCATGGCAAAGGACTGTTTCCTGAATAATTTTTCAGAGTTCTGGGTGACTGTCCTTTGGAAGTGATCCACCTGTAAATAGGCTTATTAGAAAGATTTTGGGGGTCCAAACCTGTAACTTATAATGATTTAGGGTTATTTGTATGTTTGAATACTCATTGTTTGGATCTCCTCCTGTGTTTGAATTGGTGTTAATTTAATAATATATTAAGTTAATCATATGAGATTGTTACCATTCAACCATTTTTGATCTACAAAAATGGCATTTTCACATGGTTCAACCTATAGCTTTGATTTTTAAAACCAACTTAAACAATTTCTGTTTTAGTGTTCTAGATATTTAAATCACTAATTTATCAATCAGTTCATGAATATGAACAGTGGGGAAAGTGGCTCATCTTGAGTTCCCCTTTGAAGCCCTAGAACTTCGGGCCACAATTTTGCTTTGACTGATGGAGTCCTTCAGAGAGGAAAGGAGTCTTTATGCTCTTTTCTTTATATTTACCCAAGCAGACTTCCTGAGGGTTAGGGACTCTGTGTTTTTCCTTTTCCCTTTCTCTGGCTTCTCCTTTTCATGAAAAGTCCTCACTCTGTTCTCTCTTCTTACTTGACAGTCTTGCAGTAGATAAGAAAAAATTCTTCTTCGAAGTTTTATTTGGACAGAGTTCTGAAGAGGAAGCTAGGCTTCTCTTCCCATAACTCCTAGAAGCTGGAATAAGCTCAAGCAGCTACTTCCTGCTTCTGAGCCAGTCATCTTCCCTGGGAAGAGCTGCCACTGCGTCAGACAGAGCCCTCCTTTTTATTAAGGATATGATCGTGAATAGGTTGCCTAACCTATTTGAGCATCAGTTTCATCGTTGGTAAAATGGGGTTAAACACCACCTACCTCACAGGACTAATGTAATGATCAAATTTGTAATACATGAACCATGGAACATGGTTCTCTGTTCATAGTGTATACTCAGTAAATGTTACCTTATTTTTATCTCTCTAGGTTCTTCAAACCCAAGACAAATTTCAAGTGGAGGATTATGCAGCTGTAAACTTTTTCTCCTTTTTCTCCTTTAATTACCCCCATAGCTAATTATAGGGGTAATTAAAGGGGAAATTGCAAGTTTCATCTTCTACACTCCTTCCACTAAAAGGATCATTCTCCTAGTAGTAGGACTCTGTTCTAAGATGGTTATGTTTTGTGACTTTGTTGTCTTCCAGGGGCTTCCCTGAAAATTTTGGAGTAGGTTGTAGAGTGTGAAGGAGAAGAAATGCCAACATGACTTTCAAAACACAAGATCAGTATTCAAAAAGAGGTTCTGTGATTGTGCATACCACCTATATGAACGCTCTTTGAAATATAAAGTTATCCTATAAATTGAATCTGGTAGTTATAAATAATATTATTAACATTCCCCAAATGTTAATGAACTCAAGTGAAGATTTGTATTTATATAGTTTTCCATGTTATTCATTTTGAAAGTCTTCTTGAGGATTGTTAAGGACAAAAAAAAAAATGAAAAGCTTCTAAAACAGGGCCTCTTATTGTAGGATGTATGAGACGTGGGAATGGTTTTTACAAATTAATTTAGCGTTTTTGGGGAATATTTACTAAGAGCCCAGCACTATGCTAGCAGCACGTAGTCTCTCTTGCTGTTCCTTACCCTGGTCTATACTTCCTGACTCAAACCCTATTGAAAAAGCTCTGAAAGACCTCTGTCAGCTTTCTGGAAAGTCTCTGCTCAGAAACAGAGAGTTCTCTGTGTTGTATCTCTAGGGAACAGAAGTGTGATAGTTGATGGCTGAACTGGGTACAAATACAGCTATAGAGCTTAGTAAACTGCCAACTGGAAATCGCTCCTTCCTAATTCAAATGAACTTCTTTATTTGATTGCCTTCAACTACCAAGTATTACTTAGGGAAAATTCTATTCTCTTTGGAAACACAAGGTTACAAAGGAGCCTAGGGATGAAAAATGTAGGGATTGAAATACCAATGAATCTAGAACATTTATTGTCCAGATCATATGTTTTTCCGTAGGCTTTTGTATTCTCAGCCCATAAGAAGAGCTGAAGAGAAGTATATTTTCAATTCAAGGCTTGAGAATACATTTTACACACGTTATATATAACATTTACAGAGGTGGGATATAAACTCTCTTAGATTTCTGTAACTGGTGTCACGGTAATGCAGTGGAGGGCTTCTGTGTAGTTTCAGGTGTTATAGTTTTATTTTCTTTGATTTATTTTTTTCTGATAATGTTAGACTCTTGTTAAAAGTTTTCTTGTTAAGTGAACTTTGGTATAGAATTAGTGTTTTCTACGCAGACTTCCCCTAGAAAATATAGCAATTGTATCACTGTAGGAGTATGATAACCAGGATATTCCTACTAATTTGTTGATGGCCAATTTTTAAAAGATTCTATAATGTAGATTCCATTATTGCTATTGATATGAGACTGTGTCTTTTATATTTTTCACAAATGAATTGAAGACATCCATTTTCGTTGAATGAAATTATTTAACAAACATGATTAACTAAAATTATGGCATAGAAATAAAATTTGTATGTAAAAGCATGTGTATATTTTCAAGGAAAATCCTTTTTACTTTAAAAGAGTTGTATTCTGGCCAAAAGATAGTTCAAACAATTGTGCTATTATCTAATAGACAATCTATTTTATTTTATTTTATTATTTTATTTTATCTTATTTTATTTTTTGGGCTCAAGGCTTGTGGAATCTTAGTTCCCTGATCAGGGATCGAACCTGTGCCCCCTGCAATGGAAGGGTGGAGTCCTAACCACTGGACTGCCAGGGGATTCCCACCAATCTATTTTTTAGATTGATCGTTTTATGTTTAAAAAGTACAAGTATTCCTTTGGAGACATTAGTTGCTCTGCAGAAACTATCGTTACCATTGCTGATCCCTTTCTGTTAAAGGTGCATTAAATATATACTGAGGCTTTTAGGTTAGCTAACTTTTGCAAAGTAAATTTGTGAAAGACACATACTAGAGTATGCAAGCATATCTTTTATGGGAGAGCGTTAATTCATTCTACATCTTACTTTTCAGATTATTTATAATTTTTACCTATTGAATGAAATGAAGATCATTGACCATTGTAAACAGTTTTTGTAAAACTATATCTCTGTGTCTTCAGTGTCTCTATAGCTTTCAGATGTGTAAGAGTGGTGTACTTAGGAATGGGGGCACAAAAGGTCAAGGTGATGATTTGTGAATGGTTTTCTTGTGGGAGAAGGGACAAAAAGGGGGCCATTTTACCGTCAGATTGTCAATGGATGCAAATGAAGGCAAATTTTGTATTCAATATTGACAGATATTTGGGAATGATGAATCATAGAACTTTAATGAAGCAAAGGGAATCACAAATAATAAAGGGAAATAACAGAGAGAAATGGACAGATATGTGTGGTTACCTGGCCTTTACTTTGTTATGATTGCTTACAATGATTTTATTAAATTCCATTGAGAAATGAAGATAGAAAAAAATTAGGTCATTTAGTAATCTAATAATACTCAATTTATTTTGGTATATAGTATTCTAGATCTAGGTCTTGGAGCAATTCTCAGTGGATATTCTATGTACACCCTTAAACTCTTCATCATTCAGCAAGTCTTAGTGAAGCTAAGCCCCCAGACAGAATCACAAAGGTATATACCAAAAATCTGTGTTGGATTGGTGAGACAGGACCTCTCTAGTCATCACTAATTTCATTTAGAATAAGAATTCTCCCCAAAAGCTCAGTCTCAGCATCTAGGTAAACAAATCCTGTTTAAACTAAGAGTACTTGAAAAGGTTCTATTAAGCATGAGATTTATAAATAAAACAAAGAATGGAGTGGAAATAGCTGAGCACCTTATATGAAATAGTCTATATTGGTGATTCTAGTCTTAACCACTGAGCTGTCGTTATATTGCTGGCATCCCTGACCAAGTGTAGCGGGGACAGTAATCTTTTTGGATCTGGTTTCTTCTTTTGTTAGCCTCTGATATGCATTGTTTTTCTTCAGTATAAGTGCTAAATTGTGCCATGGAGAGAGCCTTATACCTTTAAGTTTAGCCATTATGGGTTTTTTGCCTCACCAACACAGATTTCATCAATGCTACTGAATAGTTCTAGTTTATCTAATTCTATTTACTGTTTCATAAATGAACACAATGCAAGAAATTTTAGAAGTCTGGAGGATCATCTCTCCTTATCTGAAACAGACTAATGCTTACTGTAATCAGACCTTCTAAAAGAATTCAATCCTTGTGGCTGTCTTCTGAAGCTGGAGAGTTTTAAGAGACTTTCTTGACTTTTAATGACAGAAAAGACCTTCTAGGTTGTGTAGCTCTAAAACTCTCCTATTTATTCACATATACATTGTGCTGTGGTTATTTCTTGTCTCTCAGTTTAAGCTATCACTCAAGCACCTGGGGCCAGGGTTAAAAACTTTTTCATTACAAGCATAGTGGTCTCTTTTTCAGCTTTTACATTGAACTATCTCATTCAAGCTTAATTTCAAAAATATTTATTAACTATTTACCTATGTGCTATTTGATGGCCAAAAGCAAATTAAGGGGGGTTAACATTAACTGTATAATGTAGCAATGGCATTAAAAAAATAATAAACATCGCAGTGAGACATATCAAAAAGTATACAGTGGAAACAGACCAGAGTTTGGTTGTAGTCCCATTAGAGAAGCATGTGTTTGAATTTCACAGGACTTCTATGTTTTAAACTCAATGCTAAGTTTCACAAATGAAATGACATTGAACACTCGTAAAGCAAGAAACATAAGCCATTATGATCATTGGTTTAGAAAATAACACTGTGAATAAAATAAATACATAAATAGATTTAGGATTTCTAAATTTAGACTGTTGTATTTCCTAATATTTAGGCAATAATGAGAGACCCTTAGTATGCATATCTTGACAGAGAAATGTCTATTTCTATACTAGAACTTTCATAGATACTAATAATTCTGGATAAATTTTGTGTGATTTTCTCTAAGTGGAAGGAAGGTTGGACAAGTCAGCTGTTTCAAATAACTGTAGATGGAATCTCAATATTCTCAGCTGCTCTAAATGAAACTGGAAGAGAGTTCAGAGACACACCACTTGCTGGCTTTTGCCCTTGGTCAACTTGCCAACTCCCACCTACTCCTGAGAAAACACTGTTTATAACATCTGTAAAAACCAGAGTAATGCTAATTGCTATACTCACAATGAGTTCTTAGTGAAGAGTTAATGATTAAAAAAATGGAACTGTTAATGCAATGAAAATTATATGGCGGGCCTGTGTCTGTGGTAGCATTTATTTACTTAGGCAGTCGTTATCGAACAATTGCTTTTATAAATTATTAAATCTCCATCCAGAAAGAATTGTTACAAGTTTTTCTGCCAAGGATTTTTTATTATGAGTATTCCAATTACATGAAGGAGGGCTTAAGATCTAGGAACATATTTTGAAATCACTTTTATAAATTAATTTTATAAATGTGCATTGACTACATGTTCTGTTCTGTCAAGGAATCAAATAATTCTTATCTCCTGAAAGTTCAGATTCACTGTTTTAGATTACATTTTTTCATTATATTGTGTTTTAAAGCAGCTATTAAATGAACTCAATTATTTCCTTTTAGTGGGTATTTGAAAAGAAAATTGCTGGTTGTTTCTTCAAGTAAAGTAAACATATGCAACAGTAGCAATGTCAGTATCACTTAGTATTTATAGGTTTCTACTCTGCACTGAGTATAGTTTAATAGTGTTCTGAGATCATGATTTCTGCTGCACATCATCATCATAATAGTTCATATTTATTAAGTGCACATCATCATCATAATCATTTTTATTTATAGGCTATTTATCTATTTATTTATTTATCTATCATCTGTCTATCTATCTATCATGTACCTATCTATCTCTATGTCTGTGCTCTCTGAAACCAGAGTGTACGTAATCTTGAATAAGATAGACAAGTGATTAAAGATATCATCCCAAGGAAAGATGGGTAATAGTACATTGATCAAGACTGTGGTCAGCCTTAATAATACAACTCCCTCTGAGGTCTGTGGGCACGTGAACATAAATTTTTAACTTTCTGCACTCCCAGTTTGCCAATGGAATGGAAACAGCTCTGAAAAATCATAGCAGGTTTTTTCCCTATGGAACAGACTTACTCAAAAAGCAGAATAAACATTTAGAAAATTAAAAAATTTTGTTCCTTAAAAGTTAAAAACTTAGATAACAGTATAAGAAGTACACACTGCATGAAACTGAATCAAAATTATTAAATTAAAACAATGTGAGCAATGAGTAATAGTCATGATAATGCTGAAAAAATAAACCAGCTAAGAAGATGAAAAGCTAGAGAAGGAGACTCCTAACTCAAAAGAGAAAAGATGTGATGTGGAGGACAGACCCAACAGATTGGAAAAACATGACTGATGAAGGAGAGGCCATAATTAAATAAATAATTATAGCACACTATCCTAAACTTAGAAAGACTTGAATTTTTAGATTGAACAGGTTTACTGAACGTAAGTCAATATTCACTTAAGAAATTTATATTTACACATGTGCTGAATTTTTGTTTTACACTTAAAAGTAAATTTAAAAGATTCTATAAGGATCCAATTAGGATACAAAATAGGTTCAGACAAAAGGAAAAAGAATCACATGGATTTCATATTTTTTATATAACAGATATTGGATTAACATTCAGAGAGTTTCCTCAGGTCTAATAACTCTATACCTGTGTGTGAGAACAACAAAAGAGTATTCTAAGATTTCTCACATCAAGTTCCTAAAGAATGCATTCAAATAAAGGCATAAAAATCATGACTTGATGAAGAAATAAGTTGCTCTTGCAGAGGTTATTGAAGCCAATTAAATAAAGATTTGTCTTATAAATTAATGCAATTTTCAAAAGAAATTCTGAGGTAGAAACAGATGATACCATAACAGTAATTATAAGATATCAACATTTAAAATTTTTTTAAAACATGGGAAAAGGATAGTGGGTCAATGGGAGAGGTCTCTGAGGTTTGGCATACTAAATATTGGGCTTTATACTAGGAAGTTAATAGAGTATTTTTTTTTATAATCACTGATAACTAGACAAAATAATGTAAACTAAATATAAGCATGAATACATTAATATAAAAATATGTCTTTCAAATAATTAGGAAACAAAGCAAAGAGAATACACATTGAAAAGGTTATAAAACAGAATAAAATGAATAATCCCACATTTACAGAAATATTTCATACATATGTAAATATAAATTAAACATGAACATTTATTAACATTCCATTGAAAGATAATTATCTTTAGGTGTTAGATGGTAGATTATTATAGATTTTGCATTTTATATTTTACATATTTTCAACAAAGACTATCAATTACATAATGATACAAAACAGTGATTTGTTTTTACTAATATCATAAAATTTAAACTAATTTTATATACATACAATGACATTAGTCAATACTTCTAGAGAATTTCAGCTCATAGAGTATTTTCAGTGACAAACTTGAAGAAAGAAATTAAACCTGACTTTTTAAAAAAAATTTTTAACATCTTTATTAGAGTATAATTGCTTTACAATGGTGTGTCAGTTTCTGTTTTTTAACAAAGTGAATCAGTTATACATATACATATGTCCCCATATCTCTTCCCTCTTGCATCTCCCTCCCTCCCACCCTCCCTATCCCACTCCTCTAGGTAGTCACAGAGCACCGAGCTGATCTCCCTGTGCTATGCACTAGCTATCTATTTTACTTTTGGTAGTGTATATATGTCCATGCCACTCTCTCACTTTGTCCCAGCTTACCCTTCCCCCTCCCCGTATCCTCAAGTCCATTCTGTAGTAGGTCTGCATCTTTATTCCCATCTTGCCCCTAGGTTCTTCTGACCATTTTTTTTTTTTTTTTTTCAGATTCCATATATATGTGTTAGCATACGGTATTTGTTTTTCTGACTTACTTCACTCTGTATGACAGACTCTAGGTCCATCCACCTCACTACAAGTAACTCAGTTTCATTCCTTTTTATGGCTGAGTAATATTCCATTGTATATATGTGCCACATCTTCTTTATCCATTCATCTGTTGATGGACACTTAGGTTGCTTCCATGTCCTGGCTGTTGTAAATAGAGCTTCAGTGAACCTTTTGGTGCATGACTCTTTTGAATTATGGTTTTCTCAGGGTATATGCCCATTAGTGGGATTGCTGGGTCATATGGTAGTTCTATTTTTAGTTTTTTAAGGAGCCTCCATACTGTTCTCCATAGTGGCTGTACCAATATACATTCCCACCAACAGTGCAAGAGAAGGTTCCCTTTTCTCCACACCCTCTCCAGCATTATTGTTTGTAGATGTTTGATGATGGCCGTTCTGACCGGTGTGAGATGATATCTCATTGTAGTTTTGATATGCATTTCTCTAATGATTAATGATGTTGAGCATTCTTTCATGTGTTTGTTGGCAATCTGTATATCTTCTTTGGAGAAATGTCTGTTTAGGTCTTCTGCCCATTTTTGGATTGGGTTGTTTGTTTTTTTGATATTGAGCTGCATGAGTTACTTGTATGCTTTGGAGATTAATCTTTGTCAGTTGCTTAATTTGCAAATATTTTCTCCCATTCTGAGGGTTGTCTTTTCATCTTGTTTATGGTTTCCTTTGCTGTGCAAAAGCTTTGAAGTTTCATTTGGTCCCATTAGTTTATTTTTGTTTTTATTTCCATTTCTCTGGGAGGTGGGTCAAAAGGATCTTGCTGTGATTTATGTCATAGAGTGTTCTGCCTATGTTTTCTTCTAAGAGTTTGATGGTGTCTGGCCTTACATTTAGGTCTTTAATCCATTTTGAGCTTATTTTTGTGTATGGTGTTAGGGAGTGTTCTAATTTCATTCTTTTACATGTTGCTGTCCAGTTTTCCTAGCGCCACTTATTGAAGAGGCTGTCTTTTCTGCACTGTGTATTCTTGCCTCCTTTATGGAAGATAAGGTGACCATATGTGCGTGGATTTATCTCTGGGCTTTCTATCCTGTTCCATTGATCTGTATTTCTGTTTTTGTGCCAGTACCATACTGTCTTGATTACTGTAGCTTTCTAGTATAGTCTGAAGTCCGGGAGCCTGATTCCTACAGCTCCGTTTTTCGTTCTCAAGTTTGCTTTGGCTATTCGGGGTCTTTTGTGTTTCCATCACAAATTGTGAAATTTTTTGTTCTAGTTCTGTGAAAAATGCCAGTGGTAGTTTGATAGGGATTGCATTGAATCTGTAGATTGCTTTGGGTAGTAGAGTCATTTTCACAATGTTGATTCTTCCAGTCCAAGAACATGGTATATCTCTCCATCTATTTGTATCATCTTTAATTTCTTTCATTAGTATCTTATAATTTTCTGCATACAGGTCTTTTGTCTCCTTAGGTAGGTTTATTCCTAGATATTTATTCTTTTTGTTGCAGTGGTAAATGGGAGTGTTTTCTTAATTTCACTTTCAGATCTTTCATCATTAGTGTATAGGGATGCAAGAGATTTCTGTGCATTAATTTTGTATCCTACTACTTTACTGAATTCATTGATTAGCTCTAGTAGTTTTCTGGTAGCATCTTTAGGATTCTCTATGTATAGTATCATGTCATCTGCAAAGAGTGACAGCTTTACTTCTTTTTCTCCGATTTGGATTCCTTTTATTTCTTTTTCTTCTCTGATTGCTGTGGCTAAAACTTCCAAAACTATGTTGAATAATAGTGGTGAGAGTGGGCAACCTTGTCTTCTTCCTGATCTTAGTGGAAATGGTTTCAGTTTTTCACCATTGAGGACTAAACCTGATTTTTTAAAATTACCTAAACTCAGTTATTTTTTAAATATATAATGAAAATGACATTTATTGAAGAAGGATTTACCTGTGTATTTATCATACATCCAAGTTAATTCAGAATGGGAATTGAGAGTAGTTAATGCATCATGGAGATAGCCAAGGTGAGTCTTAAAATAGTACTATAATATAAATGCATGCACTCAACATTATCTTAAAGAAGTAAAGACCTTAAAATCTCAAAGAGGTCATATTCAAGAAAATGTTCAAAGCAAGGCCAAAATTAGATTTCATTTAGTTTTAAGTCTTCCCTTGGGAAAGTACACAAGTACCGTAATGAACATTTTGGGAATGAGCGTATCTGATATTATTTAAATTTCATAATTTTATTCACAGATTAATGATTGAATGAGAGGTGATGCATAGAATTTGCTCTGCTGTTAAAATTTCAACAAGAAAAATTAGGGAAGAGATAACAGATGTCGTTGAACTTTTGACAAGAGAGAACTTACTTCCAATTATGGGCTGATTTAAGTCCTATTGAAAGCTGATTTGTCATCTGGTTGATGGTTTTTTACTAAATAGGAGCTTATCTTAGGAGAAAAGCTAATCTTATGTATTGTCTATAATTGAAATTGGGTTGAGAAATCAGAATACCTTTGTATTTAGAAGTTATACTGCAATAGAAACTAGGATTACATCCCAATCTTTATGAAAGTACTTTTTAATAGAAAAACTTTGTGTGGTAAATATTTTTTATTCCAAATTTTCCTCAGAAGAGCTAAATAGAAGAAATCATATGAGCTAAGTGTACCAGAACCTATTTTGGTCCATGGAAATTGCATTTGTCACCCACTTTTCTCTTTCCAATACCCACCCACCACAGGCTGACTCAATAGGTGGAGCAGGTGTCATGAATTCTAATGAGCCCGTGAAATTTTGAATGTTGTTCCCATTGCAAGTAACTACTGAGCTTTTGTTCTTCAGTCCTTTTGGAAACTCAGCATTCTGTGTTGACTTAAAATTTAGTTGACTTATACAAGAATTTAAACAAAACTTATCTTCTGTTTGTTTATTTCTTCCTGTTCTGATAGTTAAGGTAAATGACTCAGAGATTAAGAGAAATGATGATACTTTTTGACCAAAGTTCAGGTACAGAAAGTCTCTTGCAATTTATTTTCTTGTTACATTGACTAAACCTACACTTTCCATTTATTAAGCTTAGTAGATTCTGAAATTGGAAGCTATTTTCTTTATAATTATATATGAAGTTAGTCTTTCCCATGTAAATTTCTAGAGAAGGATTGGGGAAAAGTCTTTGGATATATACCTGTATTTGTTTATAACAAGTTGTGGTGAAATCAGAGTTTGAAAACCGTTGATTCTTATTCTACAAATGAATATCCTCTTTCTTCAGTTAGTCTCCTATGCTAATGAATTATTTTCTCTTATGTGAGTTCAGCATTATTATGAAACTTTATAATGTAATTAAGAAAATAAAACTAGGGGGGAGGGATAGATTGGGAGTTTGGGATTGACATGTACACACAGCTATATTTAAAACAGATAATCAATAAAGACCTACTGTATAGCACAGGGAATACTGCTCAATATTCAGTAATAACCTAAATGGGAAAAGAATTTACAAAAGAATAGATACATGTACACGTAAAACTGAATCACTTTGCTGTATACCTGAAAGTAACACAACATTGTTAACTATACTCCAATATAAAATAAAAATTAAAAAAAAAGAAAATCACAAATACAGTTAAGTCCTCTACATATAACAAGTTCCATTCTGAGAGCACGTTCATAAGTCCAACAAAGTTAGCCTAGGTACCCAACTAACACAATTGGCTATATAGTACCATACTGTAATAGGTTTATAATACTTTTCACACAAATAATACATAAAAAACAAACACAAAAAGTAAAGAAAACATTTTTAATCTTACAGTACAGTATCTTGTAAAGTACAGTAGTACAGTACAACAGTTGGCATACAGGGGCTGGCACTGAGTGAACAGGCAAGAAGAGTTCCTGACTGGAGGAGGGAAAGGAGGTGGGAGATGGTAGAGCTGAAGGATCATCAGCAATAGGAGACTGAGGGCAAGCTGCAATTTCACTCACGTCTGATGTTGATGGAACTCACATTCACATCTTTGAAAGCTCACAACTTGAGGGTTCGTATGTAGGGGACTAATTGTATCTGTTTGTGTATGTAATGCATTTTCCCTGCTTATCCTTAAACTTAACTTTAGACCTTGATTTAAGCCTCTGTTTTATTACTAAAGTTACTAAATTTACATTGACTGTGGAAACAACCCAGTGTAATGGAGGAAATCTGGACTCTGGAGGAAGACTCCCTTAGTTTTAAGCCTACCTCTCCAACTGTATCACATATTATATATGAGATATATAATCATATATCATGTGTCATTGAAAAAATTAGCAAAAGCTAAAATGTTCAGATTCTTCAGCTATAAATGGGGAAAAATAAAAATGCATAGGAATATTTTGAGGATTTAATAAGGCAATATATTTTAAATGCCTGATATAATATTTAGTTCATGGTTGGTATAAAACAGTCTCCTCTGCTTCTGATCATCCTTTGTTTAAAGTTCTAACCAGCTATGAAATAAATGTTCTAAAGCAGGTGCAAAAGGAAGAAACCTAGACAAAAAATTCTAAGACCAAAGAAATTAAATCAGTCTCTGGATGATCAACTACAATTATAGTAGCTGAGATAGATACTGTCTTTCTCACTCTTTTGCAAACAACTTTGGGAGAATTATTAACTGCTCATAAATATGTTCAATTTTTTATTTTATTTTATTTTTTTCCCGATACGCGGGCCTCTCACTGTTGTGGCCTCTCCCACTGCGGAGCACAGGCTCCAGATGCGCAGGCTCAGCGGCCATGGCTCACGGGGGATCTTCCCGGACCAGGGCACGAACCCGTGTCCCCTGCATCGGCAGGCGGATTCTCAACCACTGCGCCACCAGGGAAGCCCAATATGTTCAATTTTAAAATGAACATTCTCTGGCATGTAGGGTTTATGAAAATGTCCAAACTCAACAAATTGTGTATTTTAATATGGCCAGTTTGGGTATGTAAATAATACCTCAATAAAGCTTAAAAAGCCCAGTAAATAATTATTTGAGAGTCCTTGAAAAATATGGTGAAACAACAATATCTTATCTGGATTATCGAACCTAGTTTTAACTCATTTTATTGTACCAAATTTTACTAGATTTCACAATTCTCTCAATATTTATCAAAGTAGAGCAATGTCTAGTGTTAAAATACCGGCAAAATACTCTTGAAAATTGTGGTTAGTGAGGTCATTTAAAATTATAATTGCTCACAGAGGGTAACTGAAGCAGAGACTGCTGTGTATCCGTATCAGTTAGTTACTACTGTAATAATGATATATAAGAGCCCCCCACCCCTTTCAACTCAGTAGCTTATAACAACAGGCTTACTCTCACACAGAATTGCAGGCCAATTTCTGTTCAGCTGATCTAGGCTGGGCTAAACTGAGTGGCTCTGTTTCAGGCTGTGGGTTGGCCAGGTTTGGTTTCAGACTCATATCTGCTCAGGTTTTGTTCTACTTCACACGTCTCTCATCCTCCTTGGGGCATGGCCTTCTCAAGGTTAAGGAAGGAATACCAGGGGGAGCCAGAAATCCCTAAGCACATTTAAAACTTCTGCTTTTATCACTTCTGCTAGCATTCCTTTGAACAAAGCAAATCATATGGCCAAAGACAAGATCAGTAAGTTCAGGAAATATATACTGCTCACTCTCCTGAGAAGTATACTGCAAAGTCATATGACAAAAGATATGGATACACAAAGAGAGTGAAAATATGGGAAAACTGATCCAACCTACTATGGTATTCACCAAAGTTTTCTTCGTAAGCAAACACTTCACTTATGTTTCCCTTGCAGATAGGTGGTCCCGTGTGACTGAATAATACCAGTGAAATGTGGCTAGAAGTGATGAATGCTGTCTCCACGCTTGGCTCATATAAAACATCTCATACAATCCTCCATGGTCTTTCTTTGCTCACCTAGTGGCTGAATGTGGAGGAGACCTAGGACCTAGAAAAAGATGCCTGAGTTATACAATGGAAGGAATCTAGACTCTCATTTTATATAATAGAATCTCTAAATAACCTCACATTGGTCTATAACATTAGGGATATAAAACAAAAACACAAAACAGAAAACAAATTTTATTGTGTGAATCTTCTCAGATTTTCAGCAATATTTGTGATAGTAGTGAGCCTATCATATTTGACTCTGCAACTTCTTGAAATCTATCCTAAATATTCAAGTATCTAAAATATTTTACTCATGACTCAAATAACAGAAAGTGATCATCCTTAACAATTTTACTAAGAATGAGGTGGATCCAGTAGGGCATGGCTCCAGAGGCACTTCATTCGGCAGACTGAGGGTAGAGCGTGGTTACAGACTTAGGAAGCTGTTATTCATAATGGTAGGATAGATTTCACTGGATGCTTATGAATATTAAAGGTGTTATTTCACACTGGGGTATTTGAGATAAGTGGTTGATGAAATTTTTGAAGAGCTGTAGGTAAACGTTATTTTTTAATCTAATTTCTCTCCCAACCAAAATGAATACATATACCTGGCAAAAAGTTCAAATTGCCTAAAAGGATATACAGCTAAAAGGTGCGTCTCCTTGTCTTCTTTCCAGATATAACCAAGCTAATGATTTCCTATGTAGATCCTCAAAATATTTTCCGTGTATATACCTTGCATTTGTCTTGTGATGATTTTCGATACTAGTATGAATACTGATCCCTGTACTTTTAAGAATTGAATGCTAGACCTACACCTTTTTCACCCAATGCTGTATAACTAATGCCAGATGGTACCTTGACAATATTTGAGGTGATGCTGTGTGACAGTACCTATTGTGACAATCAGAATTTATGCTTCAAAGATTTTATGACTTGCAGAAAATGCCAAATTTCCATCTAACCAAAAATATTATGTTCACTCTAACTGCAGTGTTAAAATATTTGAGTTACTTTGATTTATTTCTACCTGGGAATACAGCCTGGAATTTAGGGATTTTATGTTTTCTGTAGCAAAATGATATGTGATTGCAGGTAAAAGTATATAATTTCTGTGAGTAGAATAAAGGTGTACAATCTGAATCTAAGCTATTCACTCACTTTTCTGTTAAGCTCCTTGGGTTAGAGCAGATTTCCCTTCAAGTGATAGGGTCTTTTGTACACCTCTACTTCTATCCTTGGTAACCACTTAGGGCCCTGAGAATCTAGTTTCTGAAGCCGAAAAACCACACTTTGTGTGAGGAGAAATTGTGAGAGGTCATTTTACCACTGGCGTCCAGATGGCTTTGAAATTTTGAAGAAGCTCTGTGTGGAGGCTGTTTAGAATCAAAGCAGATCTGAAACCATATGGGACTGTTTTAGTCCAGAAAAGTTAAAATTTATAAAGATGAATGATTAAAAATAAACCCACTCTCGGTCAGCGGCTAGGGGTAGAGTAATTCCTCAAAGTTCGGAATACTGGGTTCTTGGCTTCTTGTTATAAAAAATGTGAATACCTACCTTCTCCCTTCTCCCCTCTTTTCCCTTTTCTTGGCCTCCTGTGACACTCCATCACTTTGTTTCCAGCTTCGTTTTTCTGAATGAGCACTTTATAATTTTATTGTTTACTGTCTGTGATGCAGGGACCGTTACTGTCAGGTCTGTTGAAAGGCTGCAGTGAAAAGGGTCAGTGCAGTCATTTGTTTTTTATGGAATCTCCTCTCTATGTTGGCAAAGCCCTAAATCATACCCTTATTCTGTTAGACAAAGTGATAGACAAAATGGGTATTTAAATAAAACATCACTCAAAATCTGTAACAGAATTATTTATTTTACTCTTACCTTTAATCGCAGGTAGAATTATTCTTTATTAACAGATACAGTGAATCTAAGATTTTAGCTGAGCATTTAGTGGAACATCTACCCAGTAAGCTTTGCTTATGTTGCAGACAGCTACCCTGAGGAGTGATTTGAATTTAAATGTGATTCCCTTATTAGTTTCTGCTAACTGCAAATATCCCAGGCACTTAATTAAGTGGCTGAGTAATGTATGAATGCTCACTTCTGCTTGTCATGCAGAACAAAGTGATGTATTTATATTCCATGCACAATATGAAATTTAATGACACGGGCAACAGTAATTTAGAAAACCTTTGTTTTTATTGTCCTTGTTTTTGCTTAAGCAATTTCTCCGCTTTGTCATAGTTTGGCCAGGACAATGATATAAGACTTCTTCCAAACGTTAGCTGCTGGCAGGTGACATTTCCTAATAAACCAGAGGCTCTTCTGTGCCATCTAATGACTTAAAACTTTGGTGGGTTTTCATTAACTACGTTATTTTGGTTTTTGTTTCTTACTCTAATTTTTAATTTAAAAGCAGAGAACAATTACTTTACATGGCTGTTTAGCCATTGCAACACAAAGGGAAGGTAGCTTCTGCTAGGATTTGAATTAATATATTAGGTTGCAGGGTAAACAAATAAAAAAACAACCAGTACTGATTTTTTAACACTAGATCGTGAGGAGTGAAATATTGAGGCCAAGTCTCCTGATAAGTGTTTCAGGGAACCCTTTTGATGTCTGTAGTTTTTCTAATATTATTATTATTTTTTTTTACTTCAGGAATCCAAAATGCCGAGGGATTTTTGGTTGGCATTCAAGGTCAGTCCCAAAGCAGAATCCCATTTTCCCTCTCTCCCAATTTCTCTGGATCTCCCTTACACTCACATAATACTTCAAATACCTCTAAATTATGTGTTTATGTTTTGTCATTTTAAACTGGGCTGTGCATATGTGTGGTCGTTTGGACAGCCGTTTAACTAGTCAGATGGTGCTATTGTAGTGCAGAGCAGAAGGAATTCATGTTCTATTTCAGCTCCTTTGCTCCCTGTATGAGGTTGGGAGGCTCCTTTAATTAGAGTCTTGGCTCTCTCTGTCTGTTCTGGAAATCCTAACCTCAATTAGTCTACTCACTTTATTTAGACAGTTTCATTTGTTTCCTAATGGAGTTACTTGGGTGGTGAACTGGGTCAAAGTTGTAGCATTATTACTTCCTGGTATAAAATGTATTTTGTATCCTGAATTCTGTACCACAAGGAAGTGCAGTATTCATCTGAACTCTGATTCCTCACTGGATGGGGGAACTGTGTGTAAATTATGTACCCCCCTGCTTTTACATACCTGCACCATCTCTTTCCTGTTAGCTTCAGTCACACGCTAGCCATGCTCATCCTAACCAAGCAAAATGATGTCAGGCTGCTGGGAGAACGCTGTCGCACAGTGCCTGTCAGAGAAGCCCTACTGCATGTTAAATTCTTGGCAGTGCTATTCCTTGGTGTCTCAATAATCATAAACTGCTGTTCTGTGTGAAATGATTCTTCCATTCGGCAAAATGCGTAATTTTATTTAAAAATATTTCCATCTTACATTCCTGCTTCTTTCTTATCAAGCCCCCAATTTTAGGTGTGCTGACAAGTCACTGAACAAGGGAGTGGGGAAACACTGGCAGCAAAAATGCCAGGAGTCGTTCTAATCTCCTAATTTCTGTGCAACTGCATTTGATGGTCTTTCTCTCACTAGCTCTGAAATCAAATCTGTCTCAGCCCCTTCCGCCACTCTGACCTCACCATATGCCCCTGGCTGGAGAGAAGCCCAGCTTTGCTGCTTGTGATCAGAGTCCACATATGTTGAGGGAGGGACCCCGGAAGGTGGCTGACAGTATTCCTTTAGCCAGTAATTCCTTCAGGGAGAAGCAAGGTGCTCCCTTGTGCCTGCTTTTATGTTATACACTGTATTCAAACCCCAGCTAAAAGTGACCAATGCCACTGATGACACTTTACCTTTACCCTCCAGCTATAGGGTTCAGCTGGTGGGTCTCATCCATCGCGGTGGAGAAATATCCTCTTTATTTTTCTTTTCTCTCTGTTTTCTTTGTATAAAGAGTAGCATCTTTCAATATTCAACTAATCAACAGTGACAAGCTCCGTTTGACTGCTCACTTCTCTAGTGAGGCTTCCAGCTTTTAAGCATCAAGATTAGTGAGGCTCTCTTCTGGGTGGGCCAGTTTGTTTCTCAGTGACATGAGAGCATTGCCTGGGGTGCGTGCTGGGTGAGGCTTGTCAGTCGAGATACAATTTTTCTCTTTTGATGGATTTTTCAACTATTTACTACAAACTGAAGAGACTAGAAATATGTATCCTGCTCTGTCTCTCCTTCTAAAAGCACATTGAATTCTTTTTTGCTTGGATAGCTGAGCATACCATAAGAGCAGAATATCAGGGTTGGAAAGATGCTTAAATGTTCAGTCCATACATCCATCTGGTGCTTAAATCCTAGCCATAGTACCTTCCTAAATGTCATCTAGCATAGGTTTGAATGCTTTCAGAGTCAGGAGTCTCATATTCTTCAAAAGCATACAATTCTATCTTTCGATAATGCTGTAAATAGGGTGACCATACTCCAACACACACGAGCACACACACACACGAGCGCGCGCACACACACACACACACACACACACACACACACACACACAGAGCCCTTGTCCCTAAATCACCCCTCTCCTTTCCTTGAGTTGTGTAGTTGTAATTTGGATCACAGATGTAAAATGAACTTACTAATTCTTGCTAAAGTCTAGTTCCAGCTTTCCATTCTAACCTATCAAGATATTTTTTATCCTAATCTGATATCCAAGGTATTTATTCTCTCCTTCTGATTTGACATCTGCAAGTGTAATTAGCATTTGTATACCAAGAGGCAGTATAGACTAGTACTTAAATGGCATTGGAGGTGAGAAGAGCCTGGGTTCCTAGCCTAGCACTGCTGCTGCATAGCCAGTTGTCAAGTCTTGGAGATAGTTCCCAGACCTCTCTAGCTCTAAGTTTCTTTTTTTTAATGGTAAAGTTTCTGTTTATTTCTTCCAAACTTAGTGTAACATTTTAATTTTTAACAAAAAGATATACAGGATAAGTTTTGAGTTATTTTCCAAATATAATTGTTACAACATCAGAAACAAGTACTCATTTAAAAAAACCACTGTATTAAGGTAGAATTGACTTGTGAAAAGCTGTACATACTTAATGTATACAACTTGATGAGTTTGGGGATAAATATATACCTGTGAAACCATCACCACCATCAAGGCCATAGACATCAATCACCTCCCAAAGTTTCCGACCATTCCCTTTATTATTGTTGTTAGTATTATTATTTTTTATAGCCTAAGTGTCTTATCTATAAAAGAAATGGAAATGATGATAGTACTGTTTCACAGAGTGGTATTCAGGAGTATAGGGAATAATATAGAAGAGATGCTTTGCAAAGCATCTTTCACATAACTGGGATTTAATAGATGCCATTATTACTTCCTAATCTATATTCAAATTGAGGGCCAAAATGTTTATTAGGAGTGAAGCAAGGCCATGTTCTTTTAATATATGTCTAGATATTTCTCAGGTTGGTGTGGATCAGTTTAGTAAAATATCTGAGCATAATTTTTTAATATTTAGGAGCATAGCTAGTTGCACAAGCATCCAGGTAATTTTTCTCCATCTTTTTCACATGGTTATCCCTGAGAGAGTTTTTCAATCTGCAATAAAGGTATACAAGTAGAGAAAATTGTAGAAGGTTCAAGATGGTAGTATAGGAAGAACCTGAACTTACCTCCTCTCATGGACACAACAGATCTACAACTACATATGGAATAATTACCTCTGAAAGGGACGTGAAAACTTGATGAACAGTCTTTCACAACAAAGGGTTAAAAGGCAACATCGAGACAGGCAGGGAAAGAGAGAGATGTTAGCACCAAGGGAAAAAACCACACCCCAGCTGCAGAGATTCCACAACTGGGAAGGATCACAAAGGTATGATTATTTTCCCTGAGGAGTAAGGGATTTGAAGTCCACATCAGGCACCTCAATCCTTAAATCCTGCCTGGGAAAGATGAGCCCCAAAACATCTGCCATTGAAAACCAGTGGGAAATACTTCCAGGAAAACATAGAACTACAGGGAACAGAAAAAAACACTCTTAAAGGGCTTGCATGCAGACTCACTTCACCTGAAACACAGTTCAAAACACCAAATTGAAAAGCACAGGGACCATAGGTGAGCAGGACCCACTTACTAATCCTGAAGCATCTTTTAGAGAGGCAGGAACCAGTTGGGATGCTCACAAGGGACTGAGACACTGATGGGAGCGATTTTTTCAATCTCGGGCTACCTTGCTAATACCAGCTCTGGTGGGCATCATTTTGGAAATCACCATCTAAATTATTAGCACCAGTGAGCACACCCTTCCAAGAGCCCTGCCAATCCGTGAGCTATTGCCTGACCTCACAGCAGACCTGGTGATAACCCTGCCCACCAGCATCTGACAGCCACAGTGGGTGGGCTGTATGGCAGTTTTGGGGGCAAGTCCCACCCCAGCACCCCACAGCTGCTGTGGTGGGCCCCATGGTTGTTCCAGGGGTCAGCCATGCCCACCAGTACATTGCAGCAGCAGCCGTGGCCCCATCACAACAGGAGGGCACACGTAGCTCATGTAAATGACAGCCCTTGAGCACCTGGCTCTGGTGGTCAGGTGGGATTGTACTTCTGAGCCCCACAGGACATTTTCCACATAAGGCCACTTCTTCAAGACTGGGAGAGGTAGCTGACTTACCTAATACACAGAAACAGAAAATTAGACAAAATAAGGAGACAAAGCTGTATGTTCCAATTGAAGCAAGGCAAAACCTTAGAAAAAGAACTAAACAAAATGGAGATAAGCAATCTACCTGATAAATATGCTTGATGGTAATAAAGATGCTCCCCAAACTGGGGAGAAGAATGGATTAATACAGTAAGAACTTCAACAAAGAGATAGAAAATATAAGAAAATACCAAACAAGTTATAAGTGAAAAATATACTAGAGTGGTTCAATAGTAGACTGGATGAGGTAGAAGAATGAATCAGCAGAATGGAAGACAAAGTAATGGAACTCATCTGACAGAAGAGCAAATGAAAAAGAATTTTAAGAAAGTGAAGATATCTCAAAGGACCTTTGGGACAACATCAAGCAGAATAATGATTGCATTATAAAGGCCCCAGAAGGAGAAGAGGGAAAGAGCCAGAAAAATTATTTGAAGAAATAGTGGCTGAAAACTTTCCTAATCTAGTGAAGGAAACAGATATACAGGTCCAGGAATCCCAGACAGTTCTGAGTAAGATGAACCCAAAGAGACACAAAACAAGTCACATTCTAAAATGGTAAAAGTTAAGGATAAAGAGAGAATCCTAAAAGGAGCAAAGGTAACTTGTTATGTACAAGGGAAACCCCATAAAACTATCAGCAGATTTTTCAGCAGAAACCTTACAGACCAGAAGGGAGTAGCACAACATATTCAAAGGGCTGAAAGAAAAAAAAACTTTCAACCTAGAATTCTCTACCTAGTAAGGTTATCATTCCGAATGGAAGGAGAGATTAAGATTTTTCCAGATAAGCAAAAGCTGAAGAAGTTCACCACCACAAAACTGGCTCTATAAAAAATGTTAAAAGGACTTCTTTAAGCTGAAAAGAAATGTCACTAATTAATAATAGGAAAACAAGACTACCTCAAAGTAAAAAGCTTTTGCACAGCAAAGGAAACCATCTTTAAAACAAAAAGGCAACCTACTGAATGGAATATTTTCAATTCATATATCCCAAAAGAGGTTAATATCCAAAATATATAGAGAACTCATACAACTTAACAACAATACTAACAACATAAAAACAAACAACCAGATTTAAAAATGGACACAGGATCTGAATAGACTTTTTTTTCAAAAAAGACACACAGATGGCCAACAGGCACACGGAAAGATGTTCAACATCTCTAATCATCAGAAAAATACAAATCAAAACCACAATGAGGTACCACCTTATGCCTCTTAGAATGACTATTACTGAAAAAAAAAACAAGGAATAACAAATGTTGGAGAGGATGTGGAGAAAAGGGAATACTTGTGCACTGCTGGTGGGAATGTAAATAGTCAATTTCCAATACATGGAAAACAGTATGTAGATATCTCAAAAAAATAAGAAGAGAACTACCATATTACTCAGCTATTCCACTTCTGTGTAATTATTCAAGGAACACAAAAACGCTAATTTAAAAGGATATATGCACCTCTGTGTTCATTGCAGTATTATTCACAAAAGATATGGAAACAATCTAAGTGTCCATTGATGGATGAATGGATAAAAAAGATATATGTTTATGTAATGGAATATTACTCAGCCGTAAAATAGAATGAAATTCTGCCATTAGTGACAACATGGATGGACCTTGAGGGTATTATGCTAAGTGAAAGAAATCAGACAGGGAAAAACAAATACTATATGATTTCACTCATACTGGAATCTATGAATAAATGGATAAATAAGTAAATAAATAAATACATAATAAAAGCTCATAAATCCAGAAGATTAGTGGTTACCAGAGGGTAAGGGGGTCAGGGGATGGGTGAAATGGATGAAAGGGGTCAACTGTATGGTGATGGATGGTAATTAGACTTGTGGTGGTGATCACTAGGTAGTGTATACATATGTTGAACTATCTTTACATACACCTGAAACTTACATTAAAAAAAAGACATACAAGTAAAGATATACTGTTGGTATTTGTTCTCTGTGAACATAGATTATTAGGACTTGCCTCTTTTTCTCATCTAAGTATTCCTCTTATTAAGTTTCCTGTAGTATTTACCAGGAAGTACTTCAAGCAGTACCAGACTATTTTTCATTTTTGAAAACGGTAAATATATTGCCCATCTTCATTTTTCTGTCATCTCCGGTATCCTTCTGTGGTCACCTGCAATGCTGATAATCTGTTTTGCAAGTGCTCTTTTTACTCTGGTAGGCATCCCTTAAGTTTCTCTTCCATGAATATTGTTTTAGAATTCTGATAATTGAGAGGTCTTCAACTAATTTGGCATTGTGAATTGATGAGAGGAGAGCTACAGCAATTTTATCTCAAGACGCAGACTTTATGTCTCTTTAAAACCTGAGATTCAGAGAAGTGATTCAGTAAAATAAATGTTTAGCAATGGAACACATGTTTATGGTAGCTCAGGACACACACGTTCAAGTACTATTTGTGAAGTGTATTCATTAACGATTGGGCTATAAAACAAAGTAAAGAAAATTGATTGAGCACTATGTGCCAGGTATTGCTTGAGCTCATTTTGTAAACCATGTTTTATTGCTTTTCAAAATAACCTCATGATATAGACTGACATTGTTGACATTTTATTCAGGAACAAAGTGAAGTTCAGAGAGATTGGAGGAACTTGCCCAAGACACTTCTGTTTGTAAGTATGTAGCAGAGTCTAGATTCAAACTAAGGTCTTACAGATTTCACTTGGCTATTACAGACTTGAAAAAAGTATGTGCGTTTTATAAATGAATCAAATACTGTATACATGTAGAAATTTGGTATTTCATAAATGAGTATCTGTAGTTTCCTTTCTATTAAATGCTTTGGAGGGAAGCCTACTGAACATGTGAAAGATTGCAGGTAGAAGCTACTTAGAATCTAATATAAATATGCCATCAATTTAGGGAAGTGGTTCTCTTTTCCTAGCTTTTTTGAGATCAGTCTGGCTTGGGAAATTAAGATGGTGGTGGTGTTGGTAGTGGTGGTGGTGGTCATAAATATTTTAGAAGAAAATGACATATACCAGAGTGTACTAGTTTAAATATAATTTTGGGTTACTGAAACCAGACTAAACATGGTAATAAGATTGGTTAGTCTTGTGCTGATTCATAAAGTGAATGACATTAGTTTATCCTAAATTTCAGCTTCTTTGGATAACTTTAGAGAATAGGCCAAATTCAGAATGATGAATGCCTTAGGACTAAGATAGAAAGAATTTTATCTAAGAAGGCTGCACCTTCACTAATCTAAACGTTTTGTCTGTTAGAGAGAAAAATATGTTAAAAGGCTGTCCCACCTCCTAGTTCAAGTGTACTTTATACCCCTGACAAGTTTCTGCAGAAGTCTCAACTAATCACATGTTGGCTAAGGAAAAGCAATGCTGGCAACTCTGCTTTCTTTCCGCCTTCTCATGTTGTAGCACTCCATTTCTAGGAGCAGCTCTGGGTGTAATCCAACTGTCTAGCCTTATCTAACATTAATGTACATCTATGTTATAATACACCGGATTGAAATTGCTAATGTGTATCCAGTGTTAGCAAATTAACATGACTCTAAAGCATATTTATATGATGGAACAGGAATAACCTTACATCACTATAGAGAAACAAGAGGTTGCTCCCTAAGATGTGGAAGTGGCTGAAAATTTTTAAATGAGTTCGATTGTTCTCCTTGCAAAATAAAGATACCTCTCAAGTGGTAAATTCAGTCAAGTCCCAACTTAAAGGCTCAGTGTTATTAAAAGATAAACTGAGTTACATTTAAATTTTGAAGAGTTGATTTGAGCAGCCATCCCTTCAAGCCAGGCAGTGGTTAGAAGCACTCCAAGACAGGAGCTAGGAGTTTTTATAGAGCAGACAGGGAAGCAAAGGAAGGAAATTATTTGATTGGCTATAGCTTAAGCAGTTGCCTTATTTGGGGAAGGCTAGTTGGCTATTTGTGACTGGTTGTTCTTCAGTTTTGTCTTCTCACATAAAAGTGCATTGACTCTGGCTTAGATTTCAGTTTGCTTACATAGGCTACTAAGGTATTAGAACCACCCCAGTCTAACAGTCTCCTTGTTAAATTACTTTAACAGTGTGAGTCTCTGGAAAACAAAGAAGGAAAGCCTAATTTCTGCTTTTCATAGCTTTCTTCTTTCATTAAGAACAATGGGATGAAGCCAGTCAACTTACACATTTTACTGAACATGTTTTCTTCATAAGCATTTCAAAGTTGCTTAAACTCTAGTTTAACAGCGATATGCTATAGAAATAACCTAGCCCCTTTCCTTGTCAGAGCTTCTGCCCTTTGTGCCCCATGCCATGGCCAAAGATCTGAGCTAAAGGCCAGCCTCATCTTCCAAATGGAATTTGGAGTTCTGATCCAGTGATTTCATTGCCTACGTTAATGGCTGCCATTTCTGACTGACGTCAGAAACACCTGTGAACCTTTCTTTTCAAAACTTAATCCGATTCCTAATTCTTTGGGTTTTATTCTGGCACTCTGTATTTTTAAGAAGCATTTCAGGTAATTTCGTGAGTAGCCACATTTTCAACCACTAGTCTAGTCAAGGTTGGAAGACAGCATCCTAACTCACACTCTGTCTCTTTATAAATGTTTTAAGACACTTCTTGTACACCAGGTACCACCATTATGTGAAGACCAATAAGACCCTCTCCTGCCGTCAGAGAGGTTATGGTCTCTTTTACCATGTTTATTGTCATCTTCTGCAAGAGTTTATTTTCTGCCCTCCTGAATAAAATTTCCTTAAGCTGTACCAAGAGTGACCAGTTAGACATAATCATTTTTTATGTAAATCAAGTTCTACCATATTCCAGTTGCTCTGTTACCAAAAATGAAAGCTCTGTTTAACCTTTCTCAGAGCTATTTCTCAGCCCTTTTATCATCTTTCAGTTCTCTTCATGACCTCTCTATAGCTTCATAGCTGATAACTAGATCCAGTATGTATATTTATAATTTTATTATTATTTAAAAAAATTTATTGAAGTATAGTTAATATACAATGTTGCATTAGTTTCAGGTATACAGCAAATTGATCCAGTTATACATACATATATATTTTTTTCAGATTCTTTTCCCTTATAGGTTCTTACAAAATACTGAGTATAGTTCCCTATGCTATATAGTAGGTCCTTGTTGCTTATCTATTTTTTATATAGTAATGTGTATATGTTAATCCCAAACTCCTAATATATCCCTCCCCCTCTTTCTCTTTGGTAACCAAAAGTTAGTTTTCTATGTCTGTGGGTCTATTTTTGTTTTATAAATAAGTTCATTTGTATCATTTTCTTTTAGATTCCATATATAAGTGATATCATATGATATTTATCTTTGTCTGGCTTACTTCACTTAATATGATAATCTTTAGATCCATCCAGGTTGCTGCAGATAGCATTATTTCATTCTTTTCTATGACTGAGTTATATTCCACTGTATATATGTACCATATCTTTATCCATTCCTCTTTCGATGGACATTTAGGTTGCTTCCATGTCTTGGCTGTTGTAAATAGTGCTGCAGTGAACATCGTGGTGCATGCGTCTTTTCTAATTGAAGTTTTATCTGGATGAATACCCAGGAGTGGGATTGCTGGATCATATGGTAGCTCTATTTTTAGTTGTTTAAGGAACCTCCATACTGTTCTCCATAATGGCTACACCAGTTAACATTCTCACCAACAGTGTCGGAGGGTTCCTTTTTTTCCACACTCTCTCCAGGATTTATTATTCATAGACTTTTTGATGATGGCCATTCTGACTGGTGTGAGGTGGTACCTCATTGTAGTTTTGATTTGCATTTCTCTAATAATTAGTGATGTTGAGCATCTTTTCATGTGCTTGTTGGCCATCTGTATGTCTTCTTTCAGGAAATATATATTTAGATTTTCTGCCTGTTTTTTGAATGGATTATTTGTACAGCATGCATCAGAGTACCTCAAACGTGAAATAGAGGTTATGGATTATAACACTAATAATAGTAATAAACAATTCTATTTTATATTTCACAATATGTTTAAAATATTACTTAGTACCCATATTATAGTTGGGCTAATTGATTATCGGAGAACTTTATTTGTGTATTGACTCATAGCTGATAATTGCTCCTCTGGAAGTTGAACTCAGGTCTCAGGAATTCCGAAGCCTGAGTTGCAAAATGATATAATATATCATCTTGTCATAGGACTAACAGTTATGACAATTATCTACTTTTAGATTCCTTGAATTTTTGTCAGCATTTTAATATCTAGAATTACTTTCACACATCTTTGCATTTTATTAGAAATAGAAAAAAAAAGACAGCTTAGGATCCAGCCATGATTGTACCTATCCTAACAAATGAAGTAGTGATTTCATGAAGAAACAGGGGAAATTATATAAAGGTGGGAGATATTTTATCTTTAATATAGTTTACTCACTCATTTATTCCTCTCATTATTTAAAAATATCTCTCAAGTTCTTACTGTGTAAAATAAATGTTATACAATGAAGTCAATAATACTACTTTTTCCTTGGAAAGAGGTGAACCCAAACTACCTTTCCTTAACTTTTACTATACTTACTATCAGATTATATTGGAAACATTTAGCACTTATTTGATTTCCAGGTATGATATGGATAAAATATACACATCTTTAGATCTGTGAACTCCTCTCCACTACCTTGGTAACTTTTCACATAGTGAGTAGATGCCTACATATGTTTTAATATAATTTGCAGTGGTAAAGAATGGCCAAAGAATATTCCTTTCTGAAAACTTTTAGAAAAGGGCAACAGAGCTATCTTCTTTTGATCATTCAAGAGCATACCTGCCTGCAAATAGGAGGTGAAATGAAAAGCTTTAGTGACATCCTTTCCATCCTTGGTATTGTACTGCTGAACTTATTCATGATGCCCATTCCTGAAGCTCAACAGACAATCACACATACAGGTCTGCCTGAAAACAGAGATATTAAACTTATTATGACTTGAGTATCCACTTTCCCTCATGGTCAAGTACAGACACACACATATATGCACACAAACATACTTTCTCTCTCTCCATACACACACCCCTCTCCCCCCCACCTCCCACATACTATAAAGTAATTTGCAACACAGCTCTGCAAAGATTGATGGAACTTACACTCTGCATAGATTTTAATGGAACATTTTGTGTGTAGTTAAATGTTTCTTCTTAACCAATCAGGAACACCACAATATATTCTCTACTTCATAAGTCTTCCTCAGGGAGAGTTGTGTCCTGGAAAGCATTCATTTTTACTATGAATCCGTTTTCTAGTCTATCTTATCAAGGTGTGGCTGGCTATAACAGAACTAATTGATACTTCATGTGACTATTTTCATTTCTCATGTAGAACACCAGATATAATATTGAACAATTTTTTTCTTGTTGATTTACTGTCACCCACGTTTGAGAGGTGGTATATTTGGTGTGCCTTTAGAAAGAAAATTGTGGCTCTGTAGCATTTATTTTATTCCATAAAAACTGAAAGATTTCTGAATATTGACTTGTAAATAGGTGTTTTACAATTTCCCATCACCCCCACCTGTCCCTCCTATTTTTCTCTCTCTCTTCCTCCCTCTCTCTCTCCCCCTCTCTTTCTCTTTTCTATCCATCCCCCCCAGCCTCTGAATTCTGAGTTCCTTAAAAGGTTAAATACTTAACTAACAAAATTAATTTAATTATCTTGAGGGAGACTTTATTAGTCAAAATTTGCTTCAATTTAGAATATCAAAATCTCAAGGTTATTATTGAAAGGACATTTCCATGATTATTAACTGACCCATCCCAATTAAATAAAAACACAAGCATAGCTTTTAATTTAACAAAAGAGCAGCTTCATGCTCAAAGACTGCCCTGTTTTCATTCAAGTTTTCAAAAACATCTGTGAAAGATGTGGCTCTAAATTTTATTTTCTACGAATATATGTATTCTCACTTTTTCTTGCCTAAAAATAACAGTGGGGGTGGGGTTTGAAATGTAAGCTTTTCCACTCTCTGTTTCTAACATGGTAGAGAAATAAATATAAACTATAAGATTCTCTTTTAAATAAGCAGGTTAGTTTTCGTCACAATAATATGTTTATTTAGTTTTCCTGTTTAAGTCATAGCCCAAAGGTAATCATGTAGGGAGTGTCTAACTAGACTTCTTACTTTTTGTTCTCCTGGAAACGGGAGTATGAATGAATAGCTTTCTCCTGGTAATTTCTCACTGGATATTCGAGTTCTCATGAAGGAATATTCTATATTCATTTTTCTTTGGCCTAGAAATAGTTTTGTATAACTTTTCCCTAGCTGTCCAGATAATGCAGCAGTGTTCTCATACTATTTTCAATGATCATTTTCCATTATTAAATTCATGTTTCTCTTTTCCTGTGGAGAGATTTAGTAAAATAAGAGGCAGCCTCCATAAATATTTATCATTTTTATTTCATGTTAGCAAACATGAAGTTATGCATTTGAATATACTTCATTGTGTCTGTTTTACCTCTTGTATCATTTTCTGTGCTTTCTCACACACTATTTTATACATTTAATACATGACTTTTGGTTTTGTTTTAGTCTTACAAAATTAAATCTAAATACCCTAATATCTAGAACTCTACCTATCTAGGTTCATGTGTACCTCCTCTCCAAATGTAAAATATTGCTCTGTAGTGAGGTTGCCTCTGCCTCTGAAAACGGCAGTTGTATCTGGACCCAGGGCTGAAGCCCATTCTCTCATTCCGGCCATGTCATCTCATCATCTGAAAAACACTTTCAAGGCTTCCTTCTTAGAGAAGGCATCTTTTCCCATTCTAGCTCTTTTAGTCTTTCCTCCTCCTTTGAATTCCTTTTGCACCAGGACTGTGAAGCACAAATTGTAGTTATTTTGTGTTGTTAGTGTAACTCTTCAAGCAGATAGTATGCTTTTGAAGGATTGATTCTCCTACTATGCTTCTTTGATCAGGGAAGCAAGCGCACCAGAATGTAAACACACATATTGATTGAGGTGTTGCTACTTTTTAAAATACAGAGTAGTATATCATATAGCTAGATATGTAGAAGGATTTTGTTAATTCTGCATTATAAAAAGTATTTAAAATATAATTCCTTCAAGTTCGTAGAGTAGGAATAATTGGGCCAAAGAGAAAGTAATCGATAAAATTCCTTACTTTCTCTAATTACTGTCACGTTTTTTATAATACCTATTTACTCTTAAATTGTATATTGAAATTTTATATTTTTTATCAGTACTCATATCTACATCAATTGCTATTTTAAGTAGTTGCCTGCTGAGTCATTATGTATAAATAAAACTGTTATTCTTTACATAAAATAAAACTTACTGTATAACAACTGTAAGTTAAATATGCCATACCATAATAAATCTTGAGAGTCGTCATTACACAGATTCGGGAGTTTGATGGAGGAAGTTGAAATCCTGTTATGAATAATAAAATACATATATTTGTTATTTCTTCTGCCGCCCTCTCCACGCAAAACACAATTTAAACTTCATCAGTTGGAGCTATGACATAGTTTCTGGGAACTTTTAGTGTCATCTATGTCAGATTAAGTTTCATTGAAAAGGTTCTAAAATAGATAACCATTCTTAACTTCAATCAAACTCAGACTTCTCTGAAAATTTCTTCAAAAATCAGCAGTTTCCTTACAGTCACGTGGTATTCTGTATGTGTGCTAGTGTAAAATGAAAGACAGTACAGATCTAATTTCCTACCTACTTAAAACATTGTAATTCTAAGTAGTAATAAGGAGAATATTTAATTTTGAAAACAATTGTATTCTAGGTCTTCACATTTAATGGGAATATACATAAACACTCCCTGAATCAGAGTAAGTTCTCAGTTTATGTAGACCATTATTATTTAAGTTACTTAGCTCCAAGCTGAATGGGATCTGTATTAATGAGAAAGAAGATGATTATATAGGTGCAGACTTTGTCTATCTTACTCAGACACCAAAGGGAAGAAAGCCATACATGTATAGAATTTTTAACCTCTAAAAGTTCACTTTCCCAGATTATTTTACTTATAAAGGTATTAAGATATTGTGCAAAGATCACCTACCTGAGATTGAAAAGACTTCTTACGGTTTTGGCTCCATACTAACATTAAGCTCATAACCAAATCTCTTTAAGCCTCAAGTTTATAACTATACAATAAAGACGTTGGGTTAAAGATGATTTTTAAGGTCACTTTTAAAACTCTGTCAGAGGACATGTGTTTAGTGACAACTGAAATGATCTGCTGGAGATGGAAAATGTAATTCTAAAGTGTCTTCCTACTATCCACTTCTCCTCTAGATAGATTAAGGAAAATATCATTTTCCTTGAACAAGTTGGGGAAGATACATACCTTGGTGCAAATGTATCTTGGAGCAGAATTGGAGTTGTTGGAGAGTACTAGGTAAAATATCCAGTCTAGGAGTTGGTGTAGTTCATTGTCTGTTTTCAATTTCTATTTATTGTGCTACTGCTCTATTGATGCTATCAACATACCTTGCAGTTGAGCTCTTACAGAAGATTGAAGGGCAGTGTGTAACTTTTAAGTTAGCAGCCTTGATTCATTTATTCATTTAATCAAAGTGTGTTTATTGAGTGCCTTTATGGAAACTTCCTGGCATTCCCCAGCTTGTTCACTGATTATCTTTCTCATGTCAGGCAAATTATTTAATTTCTTTCACTCTATTTCCCCATTTTTGAAATAAAGATGGTATTCTGAAGATTAAATAAGATTATATATATATAACTTTGAGCCTAGAAGATAGTAAGCATTGAATAAATGTTAGACTTGCTAGCTCTTATTGCTATAACTCAAACATATGCATATAAAATTATATCATAGGCTAAGGGCTTAAGGGTAACTTATCTTTGGAAAGGCAACTTTCATAAAATTTGATAAATGTACAAAATATTTGCACATTTTCTAGGTCATACGTTGTCACCAGAATGTGATATAGATAGTAAAACATTTCATTACAAAAAATTTTACGTTAGTATAGTTCTCAATCTTCTCAAATTGTATATAAAATATTGTGCTTTAAAAGACATACCTCTCAGTGGTTCCTGTAACTGTGAGTATATGATTAACATAGAAAGATAAGTGATATTCCTCATTCATTTTAACATGTTTATTATTATTATTCATTTTCTAAATAGGTTACTATGACTCTTGCTTCACATTCAAGGGTAGGATATCTTTATACAATAACATCAATATCAATACTATTAATGCACTAACAAGTAAAATCAGTATTGTTGGAATCTGTCTTGTTTTGAAGATGTTTGACTTTGGGTAAGAAATGTTTATCAAATTTGCAGAAGGTCCAAAGTCAAGATGGGGTACTAATTCTTTATAGTTTTAGCTTATTTCATCATGTTATTACTCAAGACAAATTAATTCACATCTCTGGGCTTAACTTTAGAATGAAAAATTAGCATTATCTTATCCCCCGAACTCTGTTTTATTTCAAAACAATATCTTTTGGTAAATTGAGTCAACTGTCCCCAATACAATTTTATTTAATAAGAACGAAACAATCTTGTGAGACCAAAAAGCTAAAATGGAAACAAAAGATCCTAAGGCCTGTCAACACTACAGGAATTATAAACAATAGATTAGCAAGAGTAATATAAAAGAAAATTTTTAGATAATGGCAGCTATATATACTTTTAAATCAGTGTTCTCTGTTCTGGGAAAAAAGTTCCAACACTATACTGGAATGAATGGAAAATAATTTGGTGGGAAAATAGGAGGCAAAAAAACTATTCCGATGTACCCTCACTTAAATCTATGTTGTAGAGAGCATTATATCATTTTTTAAAAATAGGACATTTTCTGCTTTTTCCCAAGAGCAAACACAATAAGACTAAAGCAAGAGTAGAAGACATTTTAACTACATAAAATTTGAGAAGCAGTGAAGAGAAATTACAACAACAAAAATGTTGGATTGTTGCCTGACATTGTGACAGAGTTTACTGAAACTTCTTCTAGGTATTAAGCTTCTGCAGTATTGGATTTACAGGGTTATTAGTCAAAGGAACATCTCTGTTCATCTTCTGTTGATGGAATCTTATTCTTCTTAGTAGGGAAACTTTCAATCACACAAATGTAGAGAGAATAGCTTAATGAGCCTTCATATATACAGTATAATAGAATATGGATTTGTTAAAACATGAAGGCATTTTGATATAATATTAACTCTTTATTCCAGAAACTCAGTGTGAATTCAGATTTTAAATTGTACCTAAATAAAATCAGCCAGTGAAGCCAGGCCAATATAAGCATCAGTAAATATTTTTATCCTAGAGTATTCTCATGTTACAGGACATAGGTTGCACTGAAAGGTACTGAGAACTGCTATTTATTATTAATTGTTAATATTTATTATCATCACTCATTTCCTTACTAGTCAACACAAGAGGATGAATAAAAGATATAACAACTGAAGGTTTCTTAAATAGAGCTTAGAGGATGAAAAAGAATATAGAGAAATATAAAAGAATTTTGCTTCTGGGAAGATGGAGTAGACATAGTTTTTCCTATTACTTTCCCTGAGTACAACTAAAACCCCTTATTTCCACCTCTGAAAGGTGGAGATAAGAAGGGAGACTGGCTAGGGAATATGGGATCCAGGATAAGTTCTCTGTTTTCTTTTGCCTCCTATATCCCCGACTTGGGGCAGAAGGAGCTAGCAAATTGGAAACACCAATGAGTGTAGACAGAAGTGCCCCAACAAAAGTGTGTTCTCTCTAGCCAAAAGATCATGAAAGGGACAACCTAGAAAGACAGAAGTTTTAGGCAGTATCTGCTCTACTCCAGCCAAACCCACGGAAAAACTATGGCCGCATCCCCCTCAATCCTATGCTAACAAAGGCCAAGTGAGAGCCTAGACTTACAATCTCATGAGCCTGTAAAAAGGCACCCAACAGTACACCAGGGTGGTGTCAGAGAAGGTCAAGAGGGAGATGGGATGTTAATCCCTGCTGCTTAATTATGAGGCTTCCCATCCCCCATGGTATCAGTGAAGAGTTCAGGGGGTAAGTTTGGACATCCACACCACCCAGCAATAATGAGAATGACCCTCCCTGGGGTGGGATCAGAATAGGCCTAACGGTGTGTCAGTCTTATACTATCACCCAGTGCTAACAAAGCCATCCCTACCCAGGTGTCAGTGGAGATAACTTGAGGGGCTGAAAGTCCAACCCTCACCCAAGAGTAAAGAGGAACACCCCTTTTTCAGGTGTCAGTGAATGCTGAGTGGGAAAATTGGACTTCTACCTTCACCTGGTGCTATACTAGTCAGATGTCTCCCTGCCTTCCTTATTTGAGAACAATATACAAGAAAGTCAATTTTATAAGGTTGATATAAGATACAGAGTCTCATAACATAATAACAAAATGCCTAGGCTTCAATAAAAAAGTCCTTCCTCATAGCAAGAACCAGGAATATCTCAAACTGAATGAAAAAAAAAAAAGGATAATCAACAGATGCCAATCCTGAGAAGACAGAGATGTTAGAATTATCTGACAAAGAGTTTAAAGCAGCCATGATAAAAATGCATCAGTGAGCAATTGAAAACACACTAGAAACAAATGAAAAAATAGAAAGCCTCCACAAAGAAATAGAAAGTTTCAACACTGAAAGATAAAATATAAAGAAGAAGAACCAAATGGAAATTTTAGAATTGAAAAATAAAATAAATGAAATGAAAAGCTCAGTGTATGGGCTCGGTGGAAGACTGGAGTGGCAGAGGAAAGAACCAGTGAATTGGATAATAGAAAAATAAAAATGACCCAGTTTTGAAAGACAGAGAGAAAATTGACTGAACAACACTTGAACAGAGCATGAGGAACATTAGGAACCATAAAAAAAAAAGAAGAAATCATGCTATCTGGATCCCAGAAAGAGAGGGGAAGTGGACATGGTTAAAAAGTACTTAAAGAAATAATGGCTGAAAAGTTTCCACACTGGGCCAGACAGGAACCTACAGATTCAAAGAGCTGAGCAAACAAGGAAATCTCAAATAAATCCTTGCTAAGACATATCACAAACTTCTGAAAGCTAAACACAAAGAAAAATCTTGAAAGCAGGCAGAGAAGAGCAAGACCTTACCTACAGGAGAAAATCAATTAGAATGACAATTGGAGGAGGATGAAGGGAATGTAAAAGGAGGTAGGTTTTCTATACTTTATATGAACTGGTGAAATGATGACATCTGTAAATTGTGATACATTATGTATATGTAAAGTAATACCTAGCGCAATCACTAAGAAAGCTATACAAGCTGATGCCCTCAAAAACACTGTTCGTCAAACAAAATAGAATTCTTAAAAATGTCCAAGTAATCTAGAGGAAGACAGGAAAAAGAAAACAGGGAAATTAAAATATAGTAAAAGTAACAGAAATAAAATGAATAAAATGGTTAATTTAAGCCCTAATATACTAATAATTAAATTAAATTAAAAATTTCTAAATACACCAATTTAAAGACAAATCAGAAGAGTGAATTAAAAAATATGACATAACTCTATGCTGTCTAAAAAAACTCACTTCAAATATGATGATACAGGTAGGTTTAAAATAGAAGTTTGGAAAAGATATATAGGCAAATATTAATCAAGGAAAGCAACAGTGGATTTATTAATGTCAGATAAAGTAGACTTCAGAGCAAAGAAAATTAACAGAGACATATTATGATAAAAAAATGTCAGTCCACCAAGAGGACACAGGAATCCCAAGTGTGTATGCACCAAATAACAAAACTGCAAAATATGTGAAGCAATAAGTGATAAAAACTGAAAGGAGAAACAGATGAATCCACAGTTATAGTCGGAGACTTCAATACTCCTCTCTCAACTATTGATAGGATAACTAGATAGAAAATCAGAAAGGAATTAGAAAGCTCGGAACCACCGTCTACGAATGAGATCTAGTCAGCAATAACAAGAAACAAACTATTGATACACAGAACTTGACTGAATCTCCTGGGAATTTTGCTGAGTGAAAGAAAGTCAGTTCCAAGAATATGATTCCATTTCTATAACACTTTTGAACCTACATAGTTTTAAAAATGGTGAACATATCAGGGGTTCAGGAAGGTGCAGGGGCAGGAGGGAAGTAGATGTGGCTGTAAAAAGACAACATGAAGGATTCCTGTGGTGATGATAATGTTATATATTTGACTATATTATTAATGTCATATCCTGGTTGTGGTATTGGTACTATAGTTTGCAAGATGTTGCTATGGGAGAAAATAGGGTAAGTGATACAACATAATCTCCCTGTATTATATCTTATGACTTCAATCAAACCTACAGTTACATCAACATAAAAGATAAATTTGAAAAGGAAAAGTTATATAGGCAAACTAAAGGGATGTAAAACTATTCTGTAAGAAAAAGATAAGTTGATATGATAGAGTGGTCATCCAAAGAAAAGGAGTATGAAATGTCTTTATTAAAAATAAAAACACATTGAACATTTGTTTCCAGCATTATGAAAGACCAAACCAGGGAGAATATATTTTTATATATGGTTCCTTCTTGATTGTTTCAGAAATTCACATTGGAGACTTGGAAATCAAGGCAGACTGCTTCTCTTGTAATTTTCATTATTTTCAATATTATGATTCTAAGTGACCTTATTTTATAGTCAATTCAAGATCTGCAATAATGAATTTTCAAAAATGCTTCCTCTAAGTTCTTCCCTCTTTCATGAACATGCAATGCCTCCAATCAAGAGATGAGGCTAATTTTTCTGCCTGTTAACTTTGAACTAGTTCTCAGACTGCTTCATCAGTAGACTATGACAGAAATGACCCTCTGTCAGTTTGGGCTTAGTGCTTAATCAATGAGGTTTCTGTTTTTCCCTTTCTTGAAATGCTCTTTCTGGAGGAAGGAAGCCAACTAGTAAGATTCTATCTGTATATACTTGTGAGGTATCCTAAGCTGAGCAAATTAGATAACTATGTGGTGTTTGGGGAGATAGCCAATCAATATACAACATCCCAGCAACAGCATCACACATGTAAGTGAAGAAACCATCTTGCATATACAGCCAAGTTAGATCTTCAGATGACTCCAGCCCCAGCCATCATCTTGCTGCAAAGTCATGAAACCTAGGTGAGAACTTCCCAGGTGAACCAAGGAAACCCATAGAACCTTGGGAGACAGTATGTTATTGTTTTAATCCATTGGGTTCTCGAGTGGTTTGTTACATGGAGAGAGAACTAAAGCACACTCTCAGTTAAACAAGGACAATGTTGACAATACTGTTCACTGTTAAGAACTCAGATTGCTTGTGGTTAAGCCAAATGTCTCTGGCTCAATTTTTCACCGGTGTAAGAAAGAACTAGTCATTAATAGTAACATATTTATATATATATATATATTTATATATATATGTGTGTGTGTGTGTGTGTGTATAGTGTGTGTGTGTATGTATATATGCATGTATATATATTGATATATGTATATGTATAGCAGCATACATGTTTGGGAATTTTTAGTCAACTTCATGCAACTCTATCACCATGCTGAATAATCCTGGATTCTAAAATCTTTCCAAATAGGTGGTATTTCCATCCCTTTAATAATCTGAAGTTGTTTTTAAACTTTATGTATAAAATATTAACTGATTATGTTAATTACATAAATTTATAGATTGATAAATGTCTTGTATTTACAGTAGCAGAATATTTAAGTCAAAGTTAAAAGTGAAAAAAAAAGTGAAAGAAAAGGCAGTTATTTTTTAAAAATTGAAACTGCATTAATACCCTTATTCTGAAGCTATAACAATGTGTTTGATTGAACTAAGTTTTTGGACTTTAGTTAAGCCCTTAGATACCATTAGAGAATTATTATGTGAATTGTTATCTGCTACTTTTTAACTCGTCTTGTTTTTGGAAGCAGGGAGTTAGGTACCATCAATAATTGGATGCTTAAAATAAAGGCATAAGTTTTTGTTAAACTAATAATATTTCACCTTCATAAAAGAAAACTTAAAATGTATTATTCTAAAGTTGATTCTACAGGTTAATTTATTTAGCACAATTTTATTCTTATTTGATCATATATTTAAAGTTTTCAAAACTAAATTGTCTATAAAATATTTATATGTAATTACAGAAAATGTGGAAAATTCAGAAAAGTTTAAAGAAGAAAATCATCTCCCATATTTTCAATATCTACGGACAGCTGATATTAGTTAATGCTTTGGCAATTTTCCTAGAAGTGTTACATAATGGTGACTTTATGGCATTTATAAGATTATATGATGCTATTAAAAACAGATTTCTGGGAATTCCCTGGTGATCCAGTGGTTATGACTTGGTGCTTTCACTGCCAGGGCCCGGTTCAATCCCTGGTCAGGGAACTAAGATCCCACAAGCCATGTGGCACAGCCAAAAATTAAATACATTTTTTTAATTAAAAAAAAACCAGATTTCTTATTATAAAACAACATATGTTTATTTGAAAAAGTTTGTAAAACAAAGAAAGATGTAAAGTAAAATATTAATCACTTAGAATCCAGTTCCCAGAGATAGCATTCATATCTTAGTGTATTTCTTTAGGCATTTCATCTATACATTTTAATATGAAGATGATAATTCTATATAAAGTAGTTAAAGCATAATAATTCCAGGTCCTAGATGAGCAGTGATGTGGAAAAAAATCCTGGGAAGAAATAATTTCTTCCACTGGGTGGTATATTAGTTTTTAACACTAAGTTAGTTCATATATTATACATTATATATGTTTTAAATATGCAGAATATTTTAAACTTTTTTGGTTTAATTTTTAAAATTTTTCTAGTTGATGTCATTTATTTGAAACCTCCCTCCTTTTCTAATATAGGCTTTTAGTGCTATAAATTTCTTCCTCAATATTGATTTAGTGGCATTGCACAGATTTTTATATGCTCTATTTTCATTTTTACTCGTTTTAATACACATTATTTACTTTAGAGTTCCTCTTTGACACGTGGGTTATATAAAAGTGGGTTATTTATAGTAATGGATTTGGAATTTGCAGGAGTTTTTTTTTTTTTTACTTGAATCCATTGAAGCTGAGACTTGCTTTTGCCCTAGAGTGTGGTCTATTTTCATGCTTATGTGGTGTGCATTTGAAAAAGTATGTGTTTTGCTGTTGTTGGGTGGTGTTTTATAAATGTCTGTTAGTTCAAGTTGGTTCATAGTGCTATTCAGGTCTTCTATATTCTTATTGATTTTATGTCTTCTTGTACTGTCAATTACTAAGGGAGTAGTATGGAAATGTCTTGTGATAATTGTGGATTTGTCCATTCCTCCTTACAGTTCTATCAGTTTTTGCTTCGTGTGTTTTGAAACTTTGTTATTAGATGCATAAAGGTTTATGATTCTTATGTCCTCTTAACAATTCTCCTTTATCATTATTAAATGATCTTCCTTATACATGGTAACATTTTTTGCCTTGAAATTTACTTAGTCTGCTATTAATATGACGACCCTGGTTTCTTTTGATTAGTGCTAGCTAGGTGTTATGGGCTGAATTATAAGTTCATATGTTAAATTGAATATATTCCCTTAAATTCATATGCTAAAATTCTAAATCCCGATAACTCAGAACATGCCTGTATTTGTATTTAGAATCTTTAAAGAGGTAATTAAGTTAAAATGAAGTCATTGGGGTGGACTCTGACCCAGTATGACTGGTGTCCTTATAAGAAGAGGAAATTTGAACATACGTGAGTACAGAATTAAGACCATGTGAAAATACAGAAGAAGATGACCATCTACAAGCTAAGGAGAGACACCTCAGAAGAAACCAGTCCTGCCAGCACCTTGATCTTGGACTGCTAGCCTCTGAAACTGAGAATATATATTTCTCTTTTTTAAGCCATTCGGTCTGTAACTAATAAGCAAGGTATATCATTTTCTAACCTTTAACTTTTTGACCTATTTGTCTGTTTATATCTTGGTAGATAACATACAGGTAAGTTTTGCTTTTTTTATCGAATCTGACAATCTCTGTCTTTTATTGGATGTTTAGCTCATCTGCCTTTATGTGATTATTCGTATGGCTAGGCTTAAGTCTATCATGCTGCTAATTTTATACTTGTCCCACTTTTTTGGTTGTTTTTCCTTTCTTCTTCTCTTTGCCTTCTTCTGGATTGAGAAATTTTTTATGATTTCATTTTTTTCTTTGTTGGCTTGTTAAATATGACTTTTGTTATTTTAGTGGTTGCTTTAGACTTTATAGTATATATCTTTAATTTATCAGAGTCTAGCTTCAAGTGCTATGACTTCCCAGATAATATGAGGACCTTATAAAAATAAACTTCCATTTTGACCTTTCTGGCCATTACACTTTTGTCATAAATTTTCTTTTTCGTATTTTATAAGATCTACACCATATTTTAATTTTTTGTCAGTGATGTTTTAAAGATTTCTATGTAACAAGTAAAATTCTTAAATATTTACCTCTGTACTTGCCATTTTTAGTGCTCTTCATTCCTTTGTGTAGATTCATTTATTAATTTTTTGATTAGTGCTAGCTAGTGCTAGCTAGGTCATTTTCCTTCAACTGGGGTACTTTCTTTTAGTGTGATTCCTTTGAGATGAATTATTTCACCTTTTATATCCTGAAAAAAGGAAGTAGTTTTTCATTTTCATTTTGGAAAGATTTTTTCTTGTTGAGTATAGATTTCTTTCAACATTTTGAGGAGTTGCTGTCTTCTTGATTGCATTGTTTTTGGCAAGAAGTCTGCTGCCATCCTTAACTTCGTCCCTCTGTATGTTTCTCTGGCTGCTTTTAAGATTTTCTCCTTTTTTATTGTGGTAAAATATACATAGTATAAAATTAACCATTTTAACCACTTTTTATTTATTTTTTACATTGTGATTTATTATAGGATACTGAATATAATTCCCTGTGCTATACAGTAGGACCTTGTTGTTTACCTATTTTATATGCAGTATTTTGTATCTGCTAATCCCAAACTCCTAATTTAACCCTCCCCTGCCCCCTTTCCCCTTTAGTAACCATAAATTTATTTTCTGTCTGTGAGTCTATTTCTCTTTTATAAGTAAGTTAATTTGTATCATATTTTAACTTCCACATATAAGTGATATTATACAGTGCTTGTCTCTCTCTTTCTGACTTACTTCACTTAGTATGATAATCTCTAGATCAATCCATGTTGCTGCAAATGGCATTATTTCATTCCTTTTTATGGCTGAGTAATATTCCATTGTATATATATATATATATATAAACCACATCTTCTTTATTCATTCTTCTGTTAATGGACATTTAGTTTGCTTCCATGTCTTGGCTATTGTAAATAGTGCTGCTATAAACATTAGGGTGCATTTATCTTTTAAAATTCTAGTTTCTCTGGATATATGCCCTGGAGTTTGCTAGAACACATGGTGACTCTATTTTTAGCTTTTTAAGGAACCTCCATACTGTTTTCCATAGTGGCTGTACCAATTTACATTCTCACCAGCAATGTGGGAGTATAAAGGATTCCTTTTTCTCCACACCCTCTCCAGCATTTGTTATTTGTAGACTTTTTAATGATGACCATTTTGACCACTGTGAATTGATACCTCTTTGTAGTTTTGATTTGCATTTCTCTAATAATTAGTGATGCTGAGTATCTTTTCATGTGTTTGTTGGCCATCTGTATGTCTTCTTTGGAGAAATGTCTGTTTAGGTCTTCTGCCCACTTTTTGATTAGGTTGTTAGTTTTTTTGTTATTGAATTGTATGAGGTGTTTGTATATTTTGGAAATTAAGCCCTTGTTTGTCACATCATTTGCAAACATTTTCTCCCAGTCCATGGGTTGTCTTTTCATTTTGTTTATGGTTTCCTTTGCTGTGCAAAAGCTTATGAGTCTGATTAGGTCCCATTTTTATATTTTTGCTTTTATTTCTATTGCCTGGGGAGATTGATTTAAGACAATATCGCTACAATTTATGTCAAAGAATGTTTTGCCTGTGTTCTCTTCTAGGATTTTTATGGTGTCCTGTCTTATATTTAAGTCTTCAAGCCGTTTTGAGTTTATTTTTGTGTATGGTGTCAGGGAGTGTGTAACTTCTTTGATTTACATGTGGTCATCCAGCTTCCTCAGCACCACTTGCTGAGGAGACTGTCTTTTCTCCATTATATATTCTTGCCTCCCTTGTTAAGATTACTTGACTGTAAGTGTGTGGGTTTATTTCTGGGCTATCTGTTCTGTTCCATTGATCTGTATGTCTGTTTTTGTGCCAATACTGCACTGTTTTCGTTACTGTATCTTTGTAGTATTGTGTAAAGTCTGGGAGGGTTATGCTTCCTGCTTTGTTCTTTTTCCTCAGGATTGCTTTGGCAATTCTGGGTCTTTTATGGTTTCATATAAATTTTAAGATTACTTGTTCTAGCTCTGTGAAAATGTCATGGGTAATTTGATAGGGATTACATTAAATCTGCAGGTTGCTTTGGGTCATATGGCCATTTTAACAATATTAATTCTTCCAATCCAAGAGCATGGGATATTTTTCCATTTCTTTGTGTCATCTTCAAGTTCCTTTATCAGTGTTTTATAGTTCTCAGCATAGAAGTCTTTCACCTCCTTAGTAAAGTTTATTCTTAAGTAATTTATTCTTTTGATGCAATTTTGAAAGGGATTGTTTTTACATTCCCTTTCTGATATTTCACTGTTAGTGTAATAAAATGCAACATATTTCTGGATATTAATCTTGTATCCTGCTACCTTGCTGAATTTGTTTATCAGTTCTAGTAGTTTTTGTATGGAGTCTTTAGGTTTTTCTGTATATAGTATTGTCTCATCTGCCTAGGACTTCCAAAACTATGTGGTGAGAGTGGGCATCCTTGTCTTGTTCCAGATTTTAGTGCAAAGTCTTTCAGCTTTTCACCACTGAGTATGATGTTGGCTGTGGGTTTGTCATATATAGCTTTTATTATGTTGAGATATGTTCCCTCTGTACCCACTTTGGTAAGAGTTTTTATCATGAATGGATGTTGAATTTTATCAAATGCTTTCTCGGCATCTGTTGAGATGATCATGTGGATTTTGTCTTTTCTTTGGTTGATGTGGTGTATCACATTGACTGATTGGAGATGTTGAACCATCCTTGTGACCCTGGGATGAAGACAACTTGGTCATGGTGTATGATCTTTTTTATGTGTTATTGGATTTGGTTTGCTAATATTTTGTTGAGAATTTTTGCATCCATATTCAACAAAGATTGTAATTCTCTTTTTTGGGAGTGTCTCTGTCTGGTTTTGGTATCAGGGTCATGGTAGTTTCATGGAATGAATTTGGGAGTGTTCCCTACTCTTCAGTCTTTTGGAAGAGTTTGAGAAGAATGGGTATAAGTTCTTCTTTGTATGTTTGGTAGAATTCCCCAGTGAAGGCATGTGGTCTTGGACTTTTGTTGGCAGGGAGTTTGTTTTATTACAGATTCTGTTTCACTTCTAGTGATTGGTCTGTTCAAATTATCTATTTCTTCTTGATTCAGTTTTGGTGGGCTGTATGTTTCTAGAAACTTGTCCATTTCTTCTGGGTTGTCCAATTTATTGGCATGTAATTGTTCATAGTATTCTCTTGTGGTTTTTTTGCTTTTCTGTTGTGTTGGTTGTTATTTCCCCTCTTTCACTTCTAATTTTGTTTATTTGGGTCGTCTCTCTTTTCTTCTTGGTGAACCTGGCCAGAGATCTGTCAGTTTTCTTTCCTTTTCAAAGAACAGCTCTTGGTTTTATTGATTTTTAAAATTCTTTTCTTTAATCTCTGTTTCATTAATTTTCTCTCTGATCTTTATTATTTTCTTCTGCTGACTTTAGGTGTTGTTTGTTCTTTGTCTAATTTTTTTAGGGGGTAGGTTAGGTTGTTTTTTTGGGGGGGGTTCTTGTTTTTTGAGGAAGGCCTGTGAACTTCCCTCTAAGGATTACTTTTGCTGCATCCCAAAGATTTTATATTTTTATCATTTGTCTCAAGGTATTTTTAAATTTCTGTTTTGATTTCATTGTTGACCTGTTGGTTTTTTAGTAGTATGTTGTTTAGTCTCCATGTAATAATTTTTTTCCCTTGTTTTTCTTTTTGTGGTTAATTCTAGTTTCATGCCAGAAACAAGTTGTTGTCAGAAAAGATGCGTGAAATAATTTCTAACCTCAAATTTGCTGAGGCTTGTTTTGTGCCCTAGTTTGTGGTCTGTCCTACAGAATGTTCCATATGCACTTGAAAAGAATGTGTTTTCTTTTCTTTTTATGGATGTAATTTTCTGAAAATATCAATTAATTCTAACTGTTCCATTGTGTCACTTAAGATTTCTATTGCCTCATTGATTTTCTGTCTGGAAGACCTGTCCATTGACGTCAGTGGATATCTATGATATGTATCTGTCTTCTACTATTATTGTATTCCAATCAATTTCTTCCTTTATGTCTCTTAGTTTTTATTTTACATATTTAGGTGCTCCTATATTGGGTACATATATGTAATATCCTCTTTTTGAATTGATCCTTTTATCATCATACAGTACCCTTCTTTATCTATCTTTATGACCTTTGTTTTAAAATCTATTTTGCCTCATATGAATATTGCTACCCCCAATTTCTTGTCATTTTCATTTGCATGAAATATCTTTTTCCATCCCCTCACCTTCAATTTATGTGTGTTCTTTGCCCTAAAGTGGGCCATTTGTAGGCAGCATATTAGAAGGTCTTGTTTTCTTATACAATCTGCCACTCTATATCTTTCAATTGGAGCATTTACTCCATTGGCATTTAAGGTAATTATTGATAGAAATGTATTTATTGCCATTTTAAACCTTGTTTTCCAGGTGATTTTGTGTTTCTTCTTTGTTCATTTTTAAAAATTTTTGTTTTTCCTTTTGTGGTTTGATGGGTTTCTTTTGTTTTGTGCTTATGTTCTCTTCTTTTTGGTTTTTGTGAATCTGTTGCATGTTTTTGATTTGTCGTTGCCCTGTTTTTCAAGTATGTTAACCGATTACTATATCTAGTTGTTTTAGACTGGTAGTCATATAGGCTCAAACACATCCCCCCCCCAAAATCTACATTTTCTTCCTCCCCTTCCCCATATTTTATGATTTTGATGTCCTCTTTTATATCTCCATATTTATCCTTTTGCTCTTTGTTGCAGTTTTCATTGCTTTCATAAGAATTATTATTATTATTATTATCCATGTACTGGTTTATTTAAGTAATTTCCGATTGTGATTTTCTCCATCCTATAGATTCTTGCTTCTTTTCTATTTAGAGAAGACCTTTCAGTGTTTCTTTTCGGATAGGTTTAGTATTGCTGTATTCCTTTAGTTTTTGCTTGTCTGAAAAATTCTTTGTCTCCTCTTCTGTTCTAAATGTTAATCTTGCTGGGTAGGATATCCTAGCTTGCAGGTTTTTCCCTTTCAGGACTTTGAATATATCCTGTCACTTCCTTCTGGCCTGTAGTGAGTGTTTCTATAGAGAAATCAGCTGATAGCCTTATGGGGGTTCCCTTGTAAATAACTCTTTGTTTTTCTCTTGCTGCCTTTAGAATCCTCTCTTTATAATTAACTTTTACCATTTTAAATATACTATGTCTTATAGTAGGTCTCTTTGGGTTCAGGTTGTTTGGGATCCTCTGTGCTTCCTGTACCTAGATATCTGTTTCCTTCTTTAGGATTGGGAAATTTTCAGCCATAAATTCTTCAAAAACATTTTTTTCTTTGCTTTTCTTTTTCTTCTCCTCCTTGGGATCCCTATTTGTAGATTGGCATGCTTTATATTATCTCATATGTCTCTTGTATTGCTTTCATTTTTTTTTCTTTTGCCTTTCTGTCTGCTATTCTGATTGACTGATTTCCCTTATTCTATCTTCTAGGAAACTTATTTGTTCTTCTGCATTATTCAGTTTGCTATTTATTGCCTTTACCTCAGCTTTCATCTAGGCAAATGTGCTTTCTGATTTTAATTGGCTCTTCTTCATAGTTTCTAGTTCCCTTTTACAGTAATCTGCGTTTCTATCAATAGCCTTTCTTAATTCCTTCAGTATTTTTATTATCTCCTTTTTGAACTTGGGATCTGGTAGGCTGGAGAGGTCTGTTTCTTTGTTTGTTCTTTCAAAGGAATTCTCTTGATTCTTTAGTTGGGAGTGGTTCCTCTCCTTCTTCATTTTACTTATATTTCCCTGACTCTGTGGGTTTAGGAGAAACTGTTACGTGCTGTAATCTACCTTGAAGGGCTGTTTTTGTGTGAGAGCATCCCTGTATAACCTGCATGAGTTATATTTTTGATGTGAGGTCTGTTTTTAGTATGGATGCCTGCCACATCTTCTCCTGCTGTGTGCTGGCTGTTATCCTGTTGATGGGGGGTGTCATTGGTGTTGTGGTGACCAGAGAGAGCCTACACTGAATGTTGAGCAGGGGCCTCCTCTTTGCTCTGTGGTTGTTGCAGCCCTTTCTGAGGCAAGGTCTGCTCCCAAGTTGTTGGAGTAGAAGCCCCCAGATCCGTTTCTGAGCTGTGGTGTGAAGTAGGCAGGACTTGGGCACTTTTGCTGGGAGAGGAGGCACTGAATATTCCTCTGCAGGAGATGTCCACCTGGAGGTGTGCTTTGTGGTGTTGCCTTCCACCCGTTGTGTACGCTCGCAGAGTCCATTGTTGTTGGCACTGCCCTCAGCCCCACCTCAGCTGTGGGAATGCAGGAAATCAGCCCGGGTGTCCCTCAGCCAATGTGCTCACAAAGCCACCAGCGCAGATTTGTTGGCACAGATCTGCTGAAGTCAGGCACCAGGACCACTATAGTCATGCACCTTGACCTGCTGTGGGAACTATGGAATCAGCCCAGACCCTGGCCCTGTCTCCGCGTGCATACCCCTGCAAAGCCAGCAGTTGCTAATATAGGACCAGCCCCAGACACCAAAGCACCAATAATCCCCTCAGATGTAAATGAGTCTGCTGTGGCAGAGCCCCACTCCCCCTTTGTGCATGCATTTACAATGGGGCTTTTATGATGGGCCAGGGCTCGGCCTGTGTACACCCCTAGTTGTGGGACCATACTTCAGCCCCTTTAGGTTGTTTCTGCGTAGGCAATTCCAGTTCTTTCCCCGGGTCTGCCCACTGAAGCCCAATTTCCAGCACCCACTCCCCATGCACACCAGCAGACATGAGTCTTGGGCTGAGGAGTGCAGGGAAGTGGCCAGGTCCCTCTGTGCTGGTCTTTCTCTGTTCTCTCTGTTCTGCCTGCCGCAATCCAGCTGCTGCACTCTCCTCTGAGCCTGTGAAGCTCTCTTTCTATCCCAGCTGATCTCTCAGCTGGTGAAGGGAGTTCCCAGGGTGAAGGAACCTTGCCTCTTTCAGAGTTCCCTCCCATGAGCACAGGCCCCATCCCGATTCCTTTGTTTTTTTTCTTTCATCCTACCCAGTTTATGATGATCTTTCTTGCAATTTTGGTTGTATGAGATCTCCTGCCAGCATTTAGTAGGTATTCTTTGAGAATTGTTCCACATGTAGATGTATTTTTGATGTATCTGTGGGAGGAGGTGAGCTCCATGTCCTTCTATTCCACCTTCTTCATCTCCACCCCCTTAACCATTTTTAAATGTACAGTTTTCAACATTTAGTATATTTCCATCACTGTGTAACCATCATCACACTCTATCTCTAGAATATTTCCATCTTCTCCAACTAAAATTCTGTACCCATTAAACACTGACTCTCCATTTCTCCCTCCCTCCAGCTCCTGAAAACTACCATTCTACTTTCTGTCTCTAGGAATTTTACTACCCTAGGAGCCCCATGTAAGTGGAGTCATACAATATTTGTTCTTTAATGACTGGTTTACTTCATTTAGCATAACGTCTTCAAGGTTCATTCATGTGTCAAAATTTCCCTTGTTTTTAAGGTTGAATAATATTAGTTTTGATATGTTGTGTTTTCATTTTTGTTTCATTTTAATTTGTAAGGATTTTGGCTATCTTTTATTCTAATATATATATATTTTTTCTGTCCCCATCATTCTCCCCTCCTTTGAGGAATTCAGTGACACTTTGAAGTTATCACACAGCTCACTAATGTTCTTTTTTTAAAAAAATATTTCTTCATGTTCTCTTTTTCATTTTAGATGGTGTCTATTGCTGTGATTCAAGTTCAACAATCTTTTCTTGTGTAATGTTAATACATGTATTGTATTTTGTTTTTAATTCCAGATATTGTACTGTTCATCTCTAGATGTTTTCTTTTTGTATTTTATTCCAAACTCCATACCTCAGTTTAACTTTTAGTAGGCAACCAATTTCAATTTCATTCTTTTAACTAACTCCTTCTTTTGCTATAAACCATTTATATTTCTAAATAATTTGCTGATATTCTTGATAATTTAGGTTTAGAGGTTGTCTATTTACTATGGAAGATGTTGATGTGTCTATTTTTTATTCCTCAGTATAACCAAAACACATACAATTCTCAAGTTCCCACCTTCCATATATTGTAATAGTCTAATTCTAGTTATTTTACTCTTAAGTGGTTATTGGACTTTATAAACTCCATTTAGAGCTGAGCCATATAAATTACTATAATTAACTTTCTTTCCTTGAAACACTTTTTGATCTCTCCTCAAGTTGCTTAAATAGTTGCTTAATGCATTAAAAAAATATGAGGAATTCTATCAATTTTAACCACTTAGAAATTTTCCTGGAAACTTTTGACATGCTCCGATATGGTTGGTCTGTGTTTAAGATGTGCTGCATGGTTGTGATCCTGGAGTCCTCTTTTGATGAATGCTTTGTTTCCCGGATTCTATCAATATAGCTTCCTCTTTTATTTATTCCTTTATTTTTGTGGAGAACATTCTCCAGCAGTTTCCTAAGTAATTGTGCATTTTTATGATGCATAATTATAAAATATATTTTATAATATTTTTAAGATAATTTCTCATAGTGTATTCACCTACTCATTGATAATTTATGTCAAGAAATCTAGGTTGGAAATCAATTGTTCAACTAAGCTAGAAGTTGCTGTCACTAAGTCTGAGAGTATCATTGTCTGAATCTTCTGCATGAAGACTATTTTAATTTTCTTTTTCTGTTTAAATATTTTTGGATTAGCTCTTCACTCTTAAGTTCTAAAATATCATGGGCATATCCTTATCATGAATCTATTTTCATCCATAGTATTGGGCATTCATTCAGTGAATCTTTTCTGTCTATAAACTCATATTCTTCTATTTTGAGGCATTTAAAAAAGTGCTTCCTTGATGATTTCCTCTTCTCCTTTTTTATTATTCTATCATTTGGATATTCATTGTTTTTTTATCTTGGACCGCCTGAACTGATCTTCCAATTTTTTTTTTGTATTTTTCTTTCTTATTTTTCATCTTTGTGTCTTTTTGCTCTCCTTTTTACAAAATTCCTTCAACTTCATAATACAATCCATCTAAGCTTTTCACTTCTACTGTCATTTTTCTAAATTCCAATACGTATTTCCTATGTTAATGCTCTTTTAAATAGAATCCTTTTAATAAAATGATGAAATATGTTTTCTTACCTTTCTGAAAATGTTGACAAGAATGTTTTTAATTATGGGGGTAATTTTGCTGCATAGTCTGTTTTCTCTCATTGCGTTTTTTATTTATATGTTTGTGTGTTTTCTGTCTTACTTCAGGAATTTTTACTGGATGCCTAATTGAAATATCTGCATCCATGGACACATTTACCAGTGCTTGTTTTCAGTGTAGGGTAACCTAGTCAGGCTCATTTCCTGAGAAGCCTTCACAATCATTATTTTAATTCTTATCTCTTCTTTGGTCACATTTCTCAGAGGACATTTTAGTATCCTTCGTGGAAGGATATAAGCCTTGTTGTTGCATTCTAGAAGCCAAAAAGAGGACAAGTGATAGAAATATCAGAATTCTGAGTGAAGACTTTAAATTCCTTGTTTTCTGGATGGTTAACATTGCCTTTAACTCTGCTGGATATCTGCTGGTGCAAAGAGCCTCTACTTTACTGTCTTTATAGAATAAACCTGCCTTCTCCCTGATGGATAAAGGCGATTATAAAACTGCACACATTGGTTGAGCATGTCTGGGGGTTCAACTTCTTTTTAAACAGACTTTCACATAAATCTTGTATTTCATGACCCATTGTCATCCCCACTTCCATAAACATCTGTTGCTGAATACCAGGGCTTTCCCCACTGTCTTAAGACCAGGTTTCTCAGGACCAGTAAGTTAGTTACCTCTTGTTTTTCTACATTCTAGCTCATGAAATTCGGTTACTTTTTATAATCTCTCCCGTTCTTTGACCTTGCACACTGATGTTTTTTTTCTTTACTTTGCGGTACGCAGGCCTCTCATTGCCGCGGCCCCTCCCACCGTGGAGCGCAGGCTCAGCGGCCATGGCCCACGGGCCCAGCCGCTCCGCCGCGTGTGGGATCTTCCCGGACCGGGGCACGAACCCGCGTCCCCCTCATCGGCAGGCGGATTCCCAACCACCGCGCCACCGGGGAAGCCCTGATGTTTTGTTTTTAAAAGTACTTGGCTCTCATTTTATTGGGATTTGGAGAAGTACTGAAGTAAATGAGTTCAGTGCTTCTCTAATGAACTTTTTCCTTCAAACTTTCTCTTGATATTAACTTTAAAAATGTTTCCAAAATATGCCTAACTTTAATTGCCAGTTGTTTTATCTGAAGTTTATAGTCACTATTGTCTGTCTTCATTTTCAGGGTATTTTTAGGTCAAGGAATTTTTTCCTTTATCCTACTGCATACTGTGATGGTACACCAGTAATTCTTGGGCTAGCTCTGTGTGTTCTATTCCCTATTGTCTCTCCCTCTATTTTCTTCTCTCTTATTGTTCTTTCTTATTTCCATTCTTATTTTCTTAATTTCTTATCTTCCTTTCTTATTTCCAGATATCCATGGGTATCTAAGAATTTCTCAAATCATCATTGACATCTCTGATTTACCTTTCTAAAATGTGTTATGGCTATTAATGCTTCCGTTGTTAAGTCTAATTTTATTATTGAATATTGAGGTTTCAGCTCAGTGTGTTCACTGAGGTTCAGCACAGTGTGTTGTTTTTTTCATCATTTCCTGTTCTCTTCTTGACTTACTCTCTTGTTTCTGCAACTTTTTTGTTATATTCTATTAAAAAGAGCTCCTGAAAAGACAGTCTGTATTCTGTATGCAATATACAGATGTGGTTTGTTTGGGGCATACTGTTTTCTTGTTGTGGTGGTCTTTGTTTTGTTTTGTTGTTGGCCAACGTGTGAGGAAAGGAAGAAAAGAAGGAAGAAAAGGAGGAATGGAGGGAGGGAGGAAAGGAAGATGAAAGAAAGAGAAAATTCTGAAAAATCCCTAAATTTCCCAAATCTGAAATCTGGTAGCAATGAACTCATGCTTGACAATATTTAGATGGTGCTGATTAGTGTCTATGTCTTTGAAAGTAGCCTGCATTTCCCAGTTTTCCAATATTTAACCACCCTTTCTTGCCTTTTGAAATCTTGATGTAGCTATACTGGTCCCTGTAGATATTGAGGTAGCTGGATTTGTCCATGTAGACTACTGAATTGTCATATATATATATTTTTTACTATAACATGGATATTTTTTCTTTTGATTCCTACAGTTGAATAAGTACTGTACTGTGTTCTTCCTCAGGTTTTTCCAGTGTTTTCTTTCTTTTGTTCTGCAGTATTTTTTATATATTCCTAGCTGCTATTGCTTCTCCTTACTCATCCTTGATTGAGAGGGGAGCTTTTTAAATTCAGTCTGTCCACAGGCAGGGTATGTGGCTCTTCTCTCGGTTCTGTTCACTAACACTTGGGAGATGCTTGAATTCCTTTCTCTGCTCTAGAGTTGGAAGGCATAGCGATGAGCACTGTTTCTTGACCAGTTTCTAGGACCCAGCAGGCTCTACTTGAAAACTTTTCTCCTAGTCTGGTATCTTCTCATGAACTGATTTGTCCTCTGATATTCTGGACTGTGGTCCATGAAAAAACATAAGCTCCAAAATGCATCTAGGAGTCTTTATTCCTCGCCTCCACCTAAAGTGCTTTATGCCTATGAATAATGCATATGAGGATTAATGTGTCCACATCCACCATACTTTCTTCTTGTTCCTTTCTTGAAGTTTTAGTCTTTAAATGGATGAAAAAAACATGAAGCCAAGGTGATTGAGAACGATGATTTGGTCACTTCATCAAATTTCTCTCTCATGGTAGAAGGAGGAATAGATGAGTGGTTTTCTATGGAAAACTATCAAGAACAAGTTGAGGGAATATATAAGATGCAAAAGAAAATGAATACTCCTACCTTCTTTTATCTTGCTGAGGTTACTGAATTTTATAAGCGTGCTAGACACTTCGCTTTTCTCAGAATAAGTCCTTAGAGTTGGTAGAACTTTCAAATTTTGAAAACTCTTTTGTCATCACAGTTTTGGTAGTGCATGATTTTATTTATTTACTTATTTATTTGGTTAGTTAGTTATACATTTATTGATTGCTAATACTTCATAAGTAGTTTAGAATGTTAAGACACACATGTCTGAAACTAACTAGTTAGCCCTTTTTTTAGAAAAAATATTTTTATGTTCTCAGTATGGTTTCTTACTTCATCTTTAGTCATAGTATACCTGTTCTAAGTTCTAAACATAGTATACCCAGTTTAGAACTGTATATAAAGAGAACATATCTATCAAAAATACAATTTTATGCCCTGTTGTAATTAATTCCTATTATCATTTTTCTATAATTATTTGAAATCTTCAGTTATATAAAGTGTATAAATACATAATATTTAGAGCACTGTTTTTTATTCTCACATTTAGAATTAATTTGAAAATTAGGGGCTTCCCTGGTGGCGCAGTGGTTGAGAATCTGCCTGCCAATGCAGGGGACACGGGTTCGAGCCCCGGTCTGGGAAAATCCCACATGCCGCGGAGCAACTAGGCCCGTGAGCCACAATTACTGAGCCTGCGCGTCTGGAGCCTGTGCTCCGCAACAAGAGAGGCCACGATAGTGAGAGGCCCGCGCACCGCGATGAAGAGGGGCCCCCGCTTGCCGCAACTGGAGAAAGCCCTCTCACAGAAACGAAGACCCAACACAGCCATAAATAAATAAATAAAAATTTAAAAAAAATTTTTTTAGAAAATTAAAGAAAAAGTATCATGACCAGAATATTTCCTAACTTCGGGTCTGAGCATGAGGAGGAATGGGATTCACTCCAGGGCTAACTTGGGAGATATGTGAGCTTTGTGTTAGTACTTTCTGCCGCTGGGTTTACGATGTAGGCAAGAAAAGCCTTGCAGAGATTCATGAGGGATGATCCTTGGCACCTATTTTGAAAGTAATCATTTTGCTTATTTACATTCAATAAAACCAAATCAATCAGCAAACAGAAGTAGGGACTCAGCCTTTCCCTGTGTTTAAATGTCTGTATTTCAGTGTTATTTGCTGAAATGACCATTTAAGTGGAACTGGACAAGCAAAGCAAAACAAACAAACAAAAAACTGTTACATAATCACAGAGACAAGAACTGTATTTGGCAGATTTCTTTTGTTCCTTTTAGGTGAATATTATAATGAATGCTTACTATTTAAAGGGAAAAATAGCTGTGATGAACAATTACTAGGCAAATAGAAATTGAGTGCTTAATTTCTCTCTGGAACATTAAAGACACAAACCAACAGGTGTTGATTCAATTCCTAAGAGCATCAGTTTATGGAAAATATATATATATATTTACTGAGTTTACCTGTATGTTCTTGCCATTAAAAATGCAAATGCCTCAGCTTATCTTTAAAATCTTGGGCAAAGAGAGAACACCCTATTTGGAAAGAGGGAGAAAGAACATGGCTACTCATAAGAAATAAGACTTTTTGGTCTCATTTGCAGCCAGCTGTGGCCCTGGCACTAAACTCTGACCAGTTAGTTGAAATTTCCAGAATATGTCTTCAGAGAGAAAAAGTACACCATATTCCTTCCTTGCTCCTTTTTCCTCATTGAAATGCAGAATGGTTGGAGTTCAAAGTGCCACCTGGAACAGGAGTAGAAGGCATGTGTTGATGGTCATGGAGCACAAAGTATGAATGACTGGTTAACTTTTGAATGTTTCTCTTTGATTTCACTTATATGTGAGAGAAATAAAACTCTCATTATTTCCAGTTTTTTTGTCACTTGCATCCAAACCTGTTTCTGACTGATGCTAAGTTCTTCACCTTTCATCCTATCTTTCAAACCTTGTCTTATTTTCTTTACAAAAGTCCAGGTAATTAGATGTTCAGTGTTCCTTTAGTAAGCATTATGCCTTTTCAGGTTTGACCTTTTGTTCAATGTACTATATCTGCACGGTAGCAGACGTTACCTGTTCTAACTGTTTGGAATTCTCTTCTCCTCAAGTATGTTTCAGCTCTCTTAGATCATCCTGGGGTAATCTTTCACCAGATTCCTATAATATCATTCTATGAACTTTTCCATAAACATATTTGATAACAAGCTTCTTGAGGGCTGGAATCAGTTAATTGCAACAAACATACATTGAGCACCCCTTATGTGTCAGGCATTGTAGTAGAGTTCACTGAGATAGGAAGGATGATAGAGTCAATGTCCGCGCTCACAAAGATTTCATAATTTAGTGAGAGAAAGGTAGTTTTGAAAGTAATACTAAAACATTAGCACAGCATAATGAACAACCCATGTTGTAGAATTACAAACGAGGAGAAGATTAATTCTGGGGATGGAACGGGAAGAAAGCCCCATATGATTTATCTAAGAGGATGATATTTGGACTGGCTTCAAAAGATCAGTAATATGTTTATTTAGAAGGTAGCAGCAGAGGAAACTGCGTGAGAATGCCAAAAGTGGAGAAACAGCCTCTGCACCTTGAGAGAGGTCTCAATATCCAGCTGGAGGCAAGTGTTGGCTTTGTGGTGAAGAGAGTTGAAAGAAATGAAAAGGTAGCGCTGAAAATGGGTGTAAGCATGGGACAGAGGAACAAATGCTTGTCAGTGTGACATTTATATACTTTCATTTTTCATGAAAGAAGAAATATCTGATGAAGAGATGAGAAATAGATTAAGTGGGGGATATTTGATGAGGACGGACTAAAAGGCATGGATCTAACACATTGGCCAATGTGGCAACAAATGAGACAGTTGAAAATGGGTCACTGTAAAAAAGATTTTGAATGAAATATAAGGAAGAGGAAAGACTGCTTTGACTAGCCTCTATTTTCCTGATAAGTTGGAGATATACTGTTACTAAGAAAACGTTGCTCTATGATTGTGAACTTGGAAGTTAAAGATTTATTACAGCAACTGTGGAGAGGAATGGAGGGGGTTTGTGTGAGTGTGGAGTTAAAGTGAAAGGCTAAACTATTCATGCCTAAATTCAGAAAAAGACCAAGAGCTGACTTAATGGACTGAAGAAATAACTACTGGTTAAGAAACTAGATTTTCTCAGAGCAGGTGTGGTGCTGGTATTGTACTTGCTTGCTTTCCTTCACAGTACAAACCAAAATGACTTCTATTAAGTGAGTCCTCATAAATGCTTACTGCATTAATATACTATAATTCATCCTAAATTATCTTGTTATTCTTATATTTTCACTTAAACTTAGTGAGTTCTTCGGGAAGAAAACAGGAAAGAAATCCTGTCTAAGAGCTATGGGATGTGGTGGCACAGGGCAGATTTATCTCCATTTATAGGTGTTCAATAAGACCTCATGGGTTGAATTTACCCAGAGTAATCCCCACCGTATCTTTCTAATAGTGTTTATATGATTGACTATATATCTTTTTAAATTTTTTTCTTTTTTGACAAATGAGCAGAATATATATATTTCACTTATTTTGTGAACAAAGATGAGCTATACTATACAGAGGAAAACATAGATATAGAGAAGCATACAGTCTAACTTCAGCATTAGATAAACAGCCCAGAGGCCCAGAGATTTGGCACAATATCTGAGGCTTCTCTGAGAAGATCTGAGATCACAGCATTTCTTCTTATTAGAAAAGATCTAGCATTTATAGAAAGTGCCATTTAAAAGACTGTGTAGCTCAGAGGGGGAAAAAAAGCAATATTCTGGTAGGCTGCCTGTTGAAGCAGTAAACACCTTTTATGTCATTTAATAATAGCTTGGATGGGTTTGAAGAACTTTGTGTCAAGTACTCTGAAAACAAGGAATATAAGTTTGGTGAACTCTTTCAGTCATTTGAATTTTAAATCAACCAGTCACAGTGTCTTAAAGCAGCTTATTTGATTCATTTAAACATGTGGTTACACTAGGAATACAACTCCCAGGTCTATTGTTGTTTCGCCTATAGTTGATGTGGAAGATTGATATGCACTACTGTTTTCTCCTTTCTAGGGCATGTAGCAAACCAATATGTGATTTTATGCAAAAAAAAGGCTTACGTTTTTCCTGTTTATAATGGACAATGTAAGCCATTTTAAAATAAACAGAGATTGTGACCCCAACTGAACTCAAGACCAGAGACTGGCAAGTTTTTGTTTGGGTCACAAATGGTTGAACAGTTTTTAGTGTATGCTTAGAATATGTGATTTAACTCTTAATCTACAGAGTCTGGTCAGGTAGAAATTTCTTTACAACTTTTAAAAAATGTGTTTCTCATATTTTGATTAATTTGAGAAATTATTTCTGTTAAATTGCCCCCAGAGTGAAAGTTGAAAATTATATTCACCTAACCTATCTTGCAATGGTTTTAGGTTACTGCATAATAAATAGGCCATCTCCTCCCTCCCTGTCTCAGCCTGCCCTTCATTTTTTTCTTATTTTTTACATATTTTTGAAATAACTTTTTTCATGATATAGATTTTTTCCCTGAGAAATCCTATGTATATCAATCAAGCTTCATGCAGTGGTAATGTGATACATAAATCATCTCATAGGCTATATTCAGTATTTTTAATGTATTTTTCATTACAATAATCAAACTAATTTTATTCGAAAATATTCAGGTTGGTCTTTAAATTCAGGCTGGAGGTGAAAGTGTGGATACATGAGATTGCCATTAGATTTTCAGGTTAACTGCTGTCACCAGGAAGGCTCAGATATTATTTAGCTCATAACCTTACTGGATCAAGCTGAACTCTAAAAAACAATCTTACAGTAGAAAATAAGTAGGTGGAATTTTGCTTTAAGAGGATTATAGGTATATTTGAAATATCCTTTTAACAAAATAGGTCAATAATTAATATTAACACCTCACCTCATTTCCTTCCCCATAAAGTTAACTAGAGATAATTCATTTGTATTTGTATGAGCAGAATACATAATATCTTATACGTTGGTCTTGAATTTGATTCTTTTTTCCTTTTCTTTCTTCTACCAAACTAACATCAGCAACTAAAAGAGTAAGACTCTTGTCCAATTACAACTGAGTTAAGAAGGGCTGAGTTGTAATAAATAAAACTTTCATATGAGTATCTCACCTAAGAAAAAGTAAGAATATGTGAATCTGATACTGGAAGATAATAAAGACGAGGTAGAGTGTTTGTATATGTTTATGTTTTTTGAAAACACAAGTGATTAATAATTTCTGAAGTATCTTCATAGGGCTGGGAGGATTTTGAAAGGATACCTGATATATTGTTATAGAGAACATGACCACACCTAAATTATCATACAGTGTCTTGGATAATTCAGAGCCAGTGGTCTCTGAAATGAGATTTGAATCTCAGTTCTGTCACTCATCAGCTGTGGGTCTCAATAGCCATTTAATATTTTTGGACCTTATCTCACCATCTATGAAAAGGACATAATTCTAGGGAAGTTGTGAAGATTATGTAAAATAATCCATTTAAATTGTCTGGCCTACAAGTACACTCAGTAAATAATAGCTATTATTTTTGTTGCGGTAACATATATAAATGCCTTAGGAAAGTTGGATCCCTACTTTATTTACTCAAGCTAAAATACTTTTTGATGTCTAGCTTAAATTATATTTACATAGTTTAGGTCAATATCCTTTGTATATCAAAATTAAAACAAAACCACTTTTATATTTATTTTCTCATCTTTCTATATAAAAGTGATCACTCCTCCTTACATTCTAATTTTTATTATTCTACTTCTGTATCCGTCACAAAACTTGACTTGCTGCAGTTCTAATTTTTGTGCAAGGGGAACTCACTTAATTGAAATGTTTTGGCCCTAAACGGTAGTAAAACAGAAAGAATAGAAGGGCTCTCTGCCCATACTTAACAGGCCAGATGATTTAGACCAACTCTTTTATGAAAAAAGGAAAGATGTTGGGTAAAATATTTTAAATATATATATATTTTTTTAACACCAAGGTACTGAGAAGATGTCATAAGTTACCAGGCAGTAATCTAAAAAGAAATCAGGAGTTTAGATAGGTAAGTGGACCACTGGAGATTTGTTGAATCCAATGAAACTGAGATTAGCATATGATTGCCTTTCAGGACAAAAATGAAAGGGATCAAAGCTTAAGGGCAAGAAAAGTCTATCAGGCAACACTTTATACATGAAATTGGAGCTCTAAAAGACTATACTTTCCAGGGCAAGGGTGAAGCAAAATAAACCTGCCTCCTCTTCACAGAGATTTAGAATATTATAGAAATTGTAAACACAAACCTATTAATTTACAAATATGCAGTCAAAATTAGTATTACCTGAATGTATTCAAAATTCTTGAACCATAAATTCAGCTTAAAATGAGCCCAGACTAATAGTACTCTTAGGTCTGTGGCAGAAGCAACATGAATCATCTCTAGAGGCCAAGCAGTTCATGCTTGGCCTTAGTAATTTCCATGAAAAAATTTCGGGGGGAAATTATAAAATCACAGGAAAAAAACCCCACACATGTCAATAAGGCACAGTGAGTTAGAAATCAGCAAAAACAATAGATAGCAGAATCAGAATCATAAATCTTCAAATTTTGAAATTATCAATGTGGATTATAAACCAGCAATAGTTATTATATTTAGAAAGATAAAAGGTCATTTGAAAATATTTATAGAAAAATAAATTTTACAGTGTGACCTGAAAATACAGTAAGTGAAGTAAAAAACCCAATGTATGTATTTAAGGGCATATTTGACACAGACAAAAAGAGGATTAATGAATTGGAAGACAGATCAGGAGAAATCATTTCAAAAGAAGTAAATAGAAGTAAAGGTCAGAAAGAAATATGAGAAAGGATAAGAAACATGGAGGATACAGTGAAAGATTTAATCAGTTAGGTAGAATGAGAGGGCAGTAAAGATGTGGCAGTAAATAATATTTGATCACATATTCCCTGAAAATGTCCAAAAACTGATAGAAGTCACTGATGAATAGATATAGAAGTCCAGAGGATCTCAAGCCAAAGAAATATAAAGAAATTCATACCTAGATATACTGTTGTGAAAATACAGGTACAAGACATCAAGATTGGAAAAAAAATTACAGATGAGCTTTAAAGGAGAAGCAGCTGCTTTCTCAACAGTAATGTAAGCTAGAAGACAGTGAAATGATTTCTATAATGTTCTGATAGAAAATAATTATCTATGTAATTTTCTATACCCAGCAAAAGTACCTTAAAAGGATGAAAGTAAACAGTCAGCCCCCCCCCAAAAAAACCCAGCTATTTTCTTGTCGAGTTAATGTTTATCGACACTTTTGATAGGGGCATATTTTTATTGTAAAAGTATTTAAAGTATGCCTGATTTAAGTTCTCATATCATTCAAGGATGTGGAAGTCTGTCTTTCATCATTATCAAAATTAGTGGGATACAATCACAGTCATTGAAAGCTGAATTAGTTAATATTCTTCTAAAGAGAAATAAGATTCTAGATATTTGCTACTTGTCTTGACACCTGCATATCCCCATGGAATGTTCCTCTGGTTCCTCTGGTTGGTCTATAAGCTATTTTAGGAATAACAGTGAAATAAAGATCATATACTCATCTCTGGTATAGACCAGTAAACTTAGTGTTCTTTTATGATCATGGACACTCAGTAACACCCAGAGCATGTTGTCAGACAGAGAGAGAGGAATGAGAGTTTAAATACATCAGAATGAACATGTAACCACCATAGAAAATTTTACTTTAAAAGGATGATTGTGCTGACAGTAAAGAATCATTCATAATTCATTAGATCAAGGGACTAAGTGGAAAAAACCAGCACCAGAGTATACCTTAGAAGACCAAGCTCTTTCTGATATTAAATCCATATGACCTTGGACACATTTATCCTCAGTTTTCACATTCAGTGATCCAAAATGGAATATTGTAAATAGAAAATGTTCTATAGCACCTTCAGATTCTCTCACATAGGTACTTTCACTGCTACACAAAATATTAAATTTATCTCACAGAGTTTGAAAGTGCATCAAAGACAGTAACAAGGAAAGGGGGAAAATCTATGAGTTTCAGAGGTTTCCTCTGAGACTTGTAAAATATGCATTAGAAGTGAGCAACTTAAGCACCATGAATTTTATTAACAACCCAGAAGTTATCCTGAGCCTTATATTTTAGCTGATTTACATTCATGCTGTCTTCAGGGGACAATAATGAGTTCAGTCTTGCTTATATCTTGGTTTAGGTTGTATGGCACATGCAGGAAAAGTTGCTTAGTTAAAGTAATGTAAGCAGAACACTAAATTATTATTTTATAATTTGCTCTCTACTTCTAAAGAAAAATAGTTAGCCAAATGTAATATTTTTATAGAGTTTTCCCAAGCTGATATCTTCCTATTAAACTTTCCTTACTTTTTAACTCTGGTCTGTGCTTCTTCCAGATTATCTTCACAATTATCCTTTCTCTCAGCTTTTACTTTCCCACATTATCAAAAGAATACCAAATGGTAAACCTGTATCAATTCATTTTTATTTGATCTATATCTATATCTATCTATCATCCATCTACCTTAAGATTATATCTTCATAATACTATTGCTTAAAGAAAAAAGCATATCAAACATGCTCATTGGTATTATATAGTGAAAAGATTAGTTTCTTGGTGGATGTATCATATACATTTTATATATTTTTTCACTTATTTCTAGGAAGAATATCAAGCAAAACAAGAAACTCAATATTACACAAAGTAAACAGTCCCAATTTTCTCTTTATGTCCAATAGCACCTATTCCACTCACATGCAAAACAAAAAAACAAAACAAGAAGCCCTGCAAACCTGGCTTTGTTGCCTTACAACAGAGTAGACAAAGAATACTGTTGAGATCATATAGCACCTCCAGTTTGCAGTTGTTCAGCTGTCACTTTTTTTACTCAACCATCTTAGATTAATAATTTAATTTTCTCATCTCAGGTCCCATAGCAAATGATGTGATTCACACTGTGATGTGTCTCTAGTTGTTTTAGAATCCCAACTAAAATTTTCTTCAGTATTTTGCCTTGGACTTCCATGACTACTCAAGTCATATTATTCTAAATATTGGGTGGTTAGGCCAGTAGGTAGGCATAAGGGAAGCCATTTATCATATTTATTTATGGCAATGCAGAAGCTATAACTAAGTAAATCATAATTAATACAGGATTTTCTTTTTTTCTAGTATGTTTATAAATGCTGGTACAACATGGTTTGGAATTTTATCAAAGATGATTGAAAACAACACATAGAATCTGCAGTGTTTAGAATTCAATCTACCTAAAACCTGTGTCTTTTGAGATACATCTTTCAGTCTGATTTTACAACTGATTTGATAATGTTCTCAAAACCAAAATTTATGATTCTGGCTACAGCTTTATCCAAGAGCTTAAATAATACTGTCATATAATCCAACAAAAGTAGTAGAAATGATATGTACGATGATTTATTGAAATCTCCCCTGTAACTGGTGATCAATATTGAAATATTAATGTTAGTTGAATGCTTATCATGTGCCAGATATTCTAGGAAGCACTTTATATTCATTATCTCATTTAATGTCAATAATCCCAATAGTACCATTAATATCTCCTTTTTACTAATTAGGAAAATGCTATTTAAAGTGGTTAAAGTCCTTGCCCAAGGATAATGTATCAGCTACTTAGTACTAGAGACTGAATTTGAATTTGTCTGATTTCAGAGTTTATGTTTTTATCCTGTATACTATTCTCTCAACAAGCTGTTGAGTGTGCTGGAATGGGTTTACATATCAGATCTGACTAAGACACTGTAGGTTTTTAAGTTCATTTAATAGTAAGTAAAGCTGTTATTTCTCAAAGCGTGTTCTCTTGTTCTCCTCTGAAATTATACAGTGTTCACCACATCTCGAATCATGACATCTTTGGTTGGCCTCTTAGAAATTGTCAGCATCTTTGCCACATGGTTGGAGGCCAGATATCAGTTTGTCACCATATAATGTATTCTCCCTATTTGGTTGGGAGCATAGAGCAGGTGCTTGGAAATCCTGCTGTCATCCATTCTCCACACATGACTGGTCCACGTTCAGCTGAATTATGGTGAATTTCGCTTGAGAACTGCTGTAGTGGCTACACTCCAAAACGTGACTATAATCTTGCCTATGATTTGATATTCAGCAGAGCACCTAGATGAAATTATTAAAACCACTCAAGAGATCAGATATGCTCGTATCATCTCTGTCTTATCATCTTATAATACTTTATACATCAACATAGTTCTGAAGAAGTGAAGCGTGATTTGAGACTGGAACACAGTTAAATACCTATTTGATGGTTTGTTGTTAAACACTGTACTTTTTATATATAATTTATGATGTTTTTAATCTGCTGTGTTAGAGTTCAGAAACTCACTTACATTGAAATTGACTACAAAGTTTTATGTAAACAGACTTTTAAGAGACCATTTTCATTAATTCAGAATATTTACATTAAGCTCACAAAGGATAAAGTTTACCTTGCTTTAGATGTTTTAGATAAAATTAAGATGTAAAAATTTAAAAATTAAAGAAGTCCTAGTAACACTGAAAAATAATTTCCTTTAACATTTCTTTAAAAACATATATGAACATCTAATAAATGACTTGATTGAAATATATTTATTGCAACTTTCCTGTTGCAATAAATACATTTGTACATATATTGTACATAACAGATAAGACTGTATGTAGATTCTGGAAACTTCATGCCAAGGTAGAGTTTTTAGATCAATAGCAAAAATCAAGATGTAGATGAATTTTGATATATTTAAGAGGCAAGTGTGCCTTGAAATGAAATATGCTGTATGAAGAAAGTGTACTCTAACTTATACAAGAGGGAAGCTTTTTTTGTTTCCAAAGCTCAGGTTTGAATTTGATTCTATTCATTTATTTCCCAGCAGGTGTCTCTATATAGCAGCTTTACTCAGAAAGAACAAGAACACAAAACTAATTGTACAAAAAGGAAAACAATGAAGCAAGTAGAGAAATGAACTGGTTGTAGAGTATGATGACAATATAAAGTGAAAATACTTTAAAGATATGTGCTATCCATAAGTAGTTACATAGAATATTTTTGTTTATTTCTTGATTTTGTTTAAGCAACTATTTCAAAAGAAACCTAGAGAAAGCCGTTAAAGCAGTTTATATTATGTACAACCTAAATACAAACAGAGACATACTCTATCTAGCAGGGTATTAATTGGCATTTTGGCATCTTGATCTGATAACTGCTTCATCATTGTGGATGAAACATAAAAGAAGTATGCTGAAATCTTTGCTATGATCATAAACAGTTATTTAAAATTGATAGTGGGCAGTATAGAGATTAAAAAGTGGAAAGAAGATGTAATTATACAAAGATGTAATTTTTCTAGTTTTCCTTAATCAATGGATTACAAAAGTTACTTTGTTCTACTTAGAATGAGATGTGAAAGAATGAACATTTTTAATACATAATTATCAATATTTAAGCTTTTTTAACCAAACAAAATCTATGCTTGATGGATCTCAGTTAAATTTCTATTCTAATCTAGGTGGAATAAAGAAATTTTACTTCACATATAAAATGAATTAAGCACTATCCTACCTTTTTATTGTAATAGCAGATTTAATGCACCACAACATTCTGAGATGAATAACTAATGATATCAATACATATTTAAAATTTCAAATATTATTAACTAAATAGTTTTTAAACTAAACTTAAATTTTAGCATGCAGTTTCTATTGCCCAGCAAGTAAAAATTCACACGGTTAAAAAACTGTATGAAAATAATAAGTACATATCATGATAAAAACATAAATATAAAATATATTAATTCCATAAAAAGTTTAAAATAGATAAAATTTCTGACTGGAATGATATCAGAGACAAAGTTTTGTATATTTTTATATCACAGTTTTTAATATGTGAGTAGAAATTTTATACCTTAGAACCAAGTATGTTATAAAAATATGTGAGTATTTTGGACAATTAGATAAAAGCTGTGGAATAACTATACTCAATTAGGTCTCATTATCCTTTCACTCTGATGTTTTATTTCTTTTACCCTTACTGATTGAAAAAATAGATATGTTGATCTGTAAGGCCACTAAAGACATCTTGCAGGCTGCTACTGTACTTTCATAAAGGGATAGAACTTTTCAAGATTACTTAGGTAATCTACTTAGGCAGTCTCTGAAAATTATCAGATAATATCTTCTGGTTTAAGATATTAGAATGAAAATTCATTTGCCACTTTTTACTTCCAGAGTCTCTTTTGAATGATAAAAACAGAATTACAAAAGCAAATTAATAATGAGAAGCCAGAAAGTAACGAGCAGATTGGGAAATTTGAGAATTCTTGGGAAAGGAGAATGAACACAGTTCATCAGACTATTCTGATTCCATATGCTAAGTTATATTCCAAGAATAAACATGATTTTGTCCAAGGGAACCAAGGAGAAACTCCAAGTTCTGAGTCAACAAATTAAAACAAGTGGGTCATAAGGCAACAATAATGGAGTCCATGAGAAGAAGGGGTTTCATTTGTCTTGATCACTTCTGTAACTCCTGAATCTAGAATTGTGCTTGATACATGAATCATTTAATTCAGCATACAGAATTTTAATTCTGGTAGGGAAAGGAGAGCCATGTTCCTTTTGTGGTTATTTTTTTCTCTTGATGCCTGACCAAGATGGAGAGTACTATAATCTCAACCTTATTATACTCTCAGGCTCCATATTCCCCTCTAGGAATCTTCCCAAGGCATCGGACCAGCTGGAGTTGACTTCTAGGGCCTCATAAGAACCAATTGTTAAATTTTTAGGAATTTTGCCAGGCGGTTTTTAATACAACCATTATTAAAAATTCTATAATATAAACTTCACTTAAATAAATTATATTAAAAACAGGGAAATAAATACTCAAAATTTATTACTCCTTAATTATCTTACTACATTTTACTATTATTTATGCTTTTGAGATTATTTATATCTATCTGTATGGAGGAAAAGCTACATAATTGTGTGGTTCTGGGCATCTCTTCCCAATTCTGTGTTCAGTGCTTGAAACTGACCATGGTAAGACTATGTACACTGTAGAACAAAAAAAAAAAAAAAAAAAAGCTTCAAATAAGGCCCCTCCACCCCCCACCGGGAGACCTAATTTTTAAGTATTTACCATTATACCACTACATAAAGTCCACTTTTAAAAAAAATTTGAGATTTGTCCTCAGGCTTTCATCAGAGGATAAATATAATGTAGCTAACAATTTTTATTTTGACAGCTTTCATGCCTATAGCAAAGTAGAGAGAATGATAGAATAAGTAAGCTGTATACTCTTTATCTCATTTCACTGACTATTAATATTTTGTCAGAGTTGCTCAAGGTTGCTCTTTCTCCATGCATCCCATACGTACCTCCACCCCCACCCCTCTGAACCATATGAAAAACAATTACTGATGTATCATGGGAATTCTCCTATATAACCATAAAAATTAAGTAATTTAACCCATCTCATACCCAAGAAATAAAATCTTTGTAATAACATTATCTCATATTCATTCTATACTTATGCTCAAAAGATGTCTAAAATTTTTTTATAACTCTAATATAGATCCAACCAAGGGTCACCTGCTACATCTAGTAATCATGTCTCTTTGGTCTTCTTTAATCTAGATCTGTACCCCTACCTCTTTATATTTCTTTATTTGGTCTTTCATGATATTGACCTTTTTAAAGGGCTTAGGCTAGTCATTATGTTGAATTTCACATTATCTGAATTTGTTTGATTGTTTCCTCACGATTAGATAATATGGGCTATTTCACACTGCATTGTATTGTATGAGTTTGTTCCATCATATGTTAAGTTTAATTTGGTTAAGGAGGTAACCACAGTGCCATTCACTGTAAAGTGCTCTTTTCCCCAAAAAGAATAAATAATATGTGGAGTAATATTTTGAGACTGTCTAAATATCTTGTTCCTATAAGCTTTAACTGAATAGTTTTAACATCTATTTAAGGTCTTTGAGTCAATATTATTGTGATTACCTATACAATTATATATTAAATTCTGTTTAATGTTTCAGAGTTATAAGAATTATTTGACAAATAAAACAAGTGACAATTATAATAAGAACGAAAATTTTATAAATCATAACAAGTTAATACACATAAAAATTTGAGGTAGGTAAGTGGAGAAAGAATACAATTCTAATGACCTCAGTTTTCATAGCAAAGAGTCAATTATATCAAACATTGCTGTCAAAATTATTTTACGTACACTATCTGAAATCATATAGGCAAATTCTAGAGCAAGATTTCTCAATAGCAGAACTGTTTATTTTTGGATGGGATGATTCTCTGTTATGAGGGGCTATCCTGTGCATTGCAAGATGTTTAACAGCATCCCTGGTCTTTACCAGTTAGATGCCAGTAGCACCCTCCAATTGTCGCAACCAAAAATGTCCCAGATTTGCCAAATGTTCCCTGGAGGTCAAAATTGCCCTTGTTCAGAACCACTGTACTTTATGACATAAATTTATCTATCAACCCAGAAGGGAGGAATGAGAGGCAGAAGTTATTGTAACTACATCATGTCATTGGTTACAGCACAAAATCAGTATATCATGGCCTAATTATCATAAATTAAGAAATAATTTTAATTTATGTATCAATAATGAAGACAAATAGAATTATTAAAATACAAACCTTCCCCATATTTTTTTCTAGAAAGAGGACGAATTAGAGAAAAGGATATTTTCCTCTACGTTTGATTTTTTTCTGTACTGTTTAATATTTTTCTTCACATGAGCATATATCATGGCTTTAGTAAGTTAAGCTAGGATAGGTGTGAATATACAAATAAATGAATGAATATCAGAGAAGATAGACAATTCTTCAGCAAATGACAAGGAAATTAATTGTCTCTCTTTCTCTTATTTCACATAGTTTCTTAATCACAGTTGACCCTTGAACAGCATGGGTTTGAACTGCTAGGGTCTACTTAAACTTGGATTTTCTTTGTAGTAAATAATACAGTACTACACAATCAACATGTTGGTTGAATTTGTGAATGTGAAATCTTGGATACAGAGAGCCAACTATAAATTATACTCAGATTTTTGACTGCAGGGTTGGCATGTCTAAATCCTTTCCATGTTGTTCAATGGTTAATGGATACCTCCTCTTGTCTTCTTCACTGGCCTGGAGCCCTCTGGTTCCACACTGCTGTTGCAAAAATCCGTTGCTAAGAAAACATTATTTGCTCTAAGCTAAGTAAATAATTATTATTTCCTCTTATCACACTGTACCTTCACTCTTCTTTAGTCCACTACATAGGGATAGAACATATAGAATATTGAGGATTGATGGAAAAGCAGGGAAGAGATCTGGTTCTCCTCTTAAATTTGTCACTAATTGATTAGATTTTTCAAACTTCAATAGGTCACTTACATTCCTGGATCCCTGAGAGCTTGTGTTTAAACTAAATGCAACTAAATAAAATACCTAGAAATAAACTTAAGCAAGGAGTTGAAAGACCTATACTCAGAAAAGTAGAAAACATTGATGACAGAAATTGAAGATGACACAAAGAAATGGAAAGATATACCATGCTTTCGGATTGAAGAATTAATATTGTTAACATTGACATACCACCAAAAACAATCTATAGATTTAATGCAATCCCTATCAAAATACCCATGACATTTTTAATAGAACTAGAATAAAAAACACTAAAATTTACATAGAACCAAAAAAGACCCCAAATTGCCAAAGTAATCTTGAGAAAAAAAGAATAAGCTGGAGATATCACACTCCCTGACTTCAGACTATATTACAAAACTACAGCAATCAAACAGTACAGTACTGACACAAAAACAGATACATAGATAAATGGAACAAAATAGAGAGCCCAGAAATAAACCCACACACCTATGGTCAATTAATCTATGACAAAGAAGGCAAGAATATACAATGGAGAAAAGACAGTCTTTTTAACAATTGGTGCTAGGAAAACTGGACAGCTGTATGTAAAACAATGACATTAGAACATTTCCTTTCACCATATAAAAAATAAAATCAAAATGGATTAAAGACCTAAATGTAAGACCTGGAACCATGAAACTCCTAGAAGAGAACATAGGCAGAACACACTTTGATATAAGTTGTAGCAATATTTTTGGATCTGCCTCCTAAAGCAAAAGAAATAAAAACAAAAATAAACAAATTGGACCTAATTAAAATTAAAAGCTTTTGCACAGCAAAGAAAACACTAAAACGAAAAGGCAACATACAGAATGGGAGAAATATTTTCAAATGGTATGACTGATAAGGGGTTAATAAAAAATATAATAACAGTGCATATGACTCAATATAAAAAAACCAAACAACCCAATCAAAAAAATGGGCAGAAAACCTGAATAGACATTTTTCCAGAGGAGACATACAATGGCTAACAGGCACATGAAAAACTGCTCAACATCACTATTAGAGAAATTCAAATCAAAACCACAGTGAGATATCCCTTCACACCCTTCAGAATGTCTATCATTTAAATGTCTACAAGTAACAAATGTTAGAGAGGATGTGGAGAAAAGGGAACCCTTGTTCATTATTGGTGGGATGTACACTGGGGCAGCCACTGTGGAAAACAGTGTGGAGGTTCCTCAAGAATTCTGAAAATAGAACTACCATATGATCCAGCAGTTCTACTCCTGGATGTGTGTGTATATATATGCATATGTGCATATATACATATATATGTGTGTGTATATATGCATATATGCATGTGTATGTGTATATATATATATATGTATCTGTATATCTGGAAAAACAAAAATCCTAATTTTGAAAGATACATGCACCCCCGAAGTTTATAGCAGCACTATTTAAAATAGCCAAGATATGGCAGCAACCCATTTTTCCATCAACAGATGAATAAAGATGTGATATATATATAGAACTCAGCCATAAAAAATAATAAAATTCTGCCATTTACGGTGACATGAATGAACCTAGAGAATATTATACTGAGTGAAATGTCAGATAAATATAAATATGTATGTTATCACTTATTTATGGAATCTAAAATATAAAACAAACAAATATAGCAAAAGAGAAACAGACACACAGAAATGGAAAACAAACTAGTAGTAAACAGTGGGGAGAGGGGCATTATAGGGGTATGGGATTAAGAGATACAAACTACTATGTATAAAATAGATAAGCAACAAGGATATATTCTACCGCACAGGGAATTATGGACATTACCTAGTAATAACTTTTAATGGAGTATAATCCATAAAAACAGTGAATCACTATGTTGTATACCTGAAACTAATATTGTAAATCAACTATACTTCAATTAAAAAAAAAAGTAAATTCCATAATTTTGTAAGAAAATAAAGTCAGCTGATTAGATGACTCTCAATTCTCTAACAGCTCTAAAATTTTTAATTTCTTGGAAAATGTGAAGCAATATTCTCTTTACTCCTAAAATCTATTATATTTAAATGGATGAAAAAAATACAATTTTTGCAGAAAACAAATCTTGAAGAATTGCAGTGCAGGAAGCTTAATGTTTTTCTGTGTTAACCTATTAAAATAGTGTCTTATGTAGCATAGACACACATATTTGTGTACCAAAAGGTTTTAAATAATGTTTACTTAGATGGATTTATTGGATTTGAATGAGCAGATTGGTGTACTTTACTTTTCAAAGAATATACCCAGTTTACAATTCTTTTTTCCTTACTAAATCTCATTTCTGACAAGTGGTAGGTTCTGTTGACTTGAGACATAAAAATATGGTTAGATTATTTTTCTGGCAATTATCTAAAAGATGAAAATTCTCCTCTCAAGTAGACATTTGAACTTTTTCATGACACTCTGTAGAAATAATTAGGAGATTATTTGCATGTATGAGAAGCCCCTTTTCTCACTGTATGGTCCTGTTTGAAATGTATTTAAAGGATGGCATAAATACAACAAAACAATACAAAAGAAAAGTTTGATAGATTTTATTTCATCAAAAAATATTCTGCTCTGTGAATACACATAAGAAAATGAAAAGAGAAGTGACAGTCTGAGGGAAAACATGTGCAAAACATATACATGGCAAGAGACTGGTATCCATAACATATAAAAAATCCAAAATACTTAATGAGGAATACTTAATAAGAATATTTGTAAAAAACTAAACAACCAAAGGATTTGACAGGCATTTCACCAAAGAATGCATGGATGACAAATAAGCATATTAATAAGATACTCAAAATAAGTAGTCTTTGGGAAAATACAAACTGAAACCATGCGATATAGTTATACCCCTATTAAGATGACTAACATAATACCAAGGGCTTGGAAGGATGCAAAGCTACTGGAAGTTTTATATACTGCTGGTGAGAATACAAATGATATAACCATTTTAAAAAACAGTTTGGATATTTCTTATAAAGTTAAACATCAACTTATCACATGATTCAGTAATTCTACTCCGCTGTATTTACTCAAGAGAAATGAAAACTTAAGATCACACAAAAGCCTGTATGCAAATGGTTATAATGGTCTTATTTATTATTGTTAAAATTTGGGAAAACATAAATGTCCCTTAACTGGTAAATGGATAAATAAAGTGTGACATATCTATACATAATGGAATATTACTCAGAAGTAAAAAAGGAACAAACTAATGATACAACAACATGGTTGAATCTCAAATGCATATACCAAGTGACAGAAGCCAGATAGAAAAAAAATTACAGTGTGATTGTATCTATGTGGCATTCTGGAAAAGTAAGTTATAGGAACAGAAAATACATCAGGGTTGGCATGAGTTAGGGTAGTAGGAGGGGTTGACTGTAATGGACATCAAGAGGAGTTGTTTCAGTGAGGTGAAATTATTTTATATCTTGATCAAAATTCATGCAATTGTACATCAAAAAGTGAAGTTTATTCTATGTAAATTTAAAATGAATAAAATAGTAATAACAACAATAATAAAAATCTAGATGAGAAACAATGCAAAAGATGAGCGACACAAAGGAAGGAAGTTTATGGCATAAGTGCAGATTATCTGTTGGAAATTTAGATCTCAGCTTAAATGTTACCTCCTCAGAAAGATTTCCCTGACCATTGAGTGTAAAGTGTCTATGTGTCATTTTTTATTATAGCACTCTAATTTAATTCCCTACCTTGTACTTATTTGTAATCTAATATTTTCTCATTTACTTATTTTTAAAATTATTTTTATTATCTGTATTCCTATTTTAGAAGGTAAGCTTCATAAAAGCAAGCACCTCTTCTGTCCTGTTCATAACTGTGAACCTAGAACTTAGAATAGCATCTGGTATAAAGGATCAATCAGTGTGTGTGTGTATATATATATATAAACACACACACACACACACACACACACACACACACACACACACATATAGGTTAAATGCGTGAATGGGAATAAAGTCAGTTTTTGAACTTCAAGGCTAGAGAGCCAAATTTTTTAATCAGATGACCATATCATGTAATAAATATTGATCAAAAGAAAATAAAAATAGAAGTGTCCAAAAAGCACTAAGTATTTAATAAATGTTAATTTATTATTAATATTAATTAGTAAGTAAAATTATAAGGGATAAAATTAACTAAAATATTTAAATAGTAATTAGGAAAAAATAGACAAACTGTAAAGTATAAAAAATTAAAAGCTCAAAGTCAAGTAAAGAAAAACAGTTCAATTTAAAATCATCTCTAAGATGAAATGAGGAAAAGGCTGTGGTTTTTTTGCATAATTTGGGCAACAGGCGCATCATATAGTTTGCACATTCTTAGAAGAAAAGCAACGAGCCTCAAGATTATCACCAAGAAAGGACTGCATATATGCTAGACAATACAGTTAGGACACCAATCAACTCTCCACATTAAAATGAAATATTATCATAAGGAGTTGGTTGCATATCTCTCATTTAAGAATAGGTGGCAATGTAGAGCTACCCAGTCAGGAGTTATTTATTTATTTACTTGTGAAATTCTATTTATTTTTTATTTTTTAAATCAACCGTAGTCACATATTTTATTTGACTTGGAGACAGAAATATTAGGAAATCTGATGTTTTATCACCTATCATTTATTTTAAGCTTATTCTTTCCAAATCCTTTTGTTGTTGTTGTTATTGTTGTTTTTCACATCTTTATTGGAGTATAATTGCTTTACAATGGTGTGTTAGTTTCTGCTTTATAACAAAGTGAATCAGCTATGCATATACATATATCCCCATATCCCCTCCCTCTTGCATCTCCCTCCCACCCTCCCTATCTCACCCCTCTAGGTGGTCACAAAGCACGGAGCTGATCTCCCTGTGCTATGTGGCTGCTTCCCACTAGCTATCTATTTTACATTTTATAGTGTATATATGTCAGTGCCACTCTCTCACTTCATCCCAGGTTAAAGGGGGACTAAGAAAGGTTTGGTTTGGGTTTTGTGTAAGGATGCAAATGTAAGCGTGCTTGTTTGAGAACATCTGGTTTTCTATACATGGAATTTTTTTTCTCAATGACCTATCTCTATCAGTCTAATTATGAAATCACTGTAGAGAGCCGATTGATGTTTTGACCCCTCAACTATCAATGTCACTGCAAGACTGGTTTTTAGATGCGATACCTGAGAGTTTATTCTCTGACGGTCCTGGTTAATAAGTTGAGATCATAGTGATCTTGCAAGAATACTGTTATAACTCTACTACTTCCAGGATTTCCGCTATTACTTTTTCCTAAGGATAAGGCTGTCGAGGATTAGGAGTTAGAGCAGAGGGTAGTTAATATAATTATTGTTACTTAACTGAATATGGAGATTGACTCATTTTAGGGTTTTTTTTTTTATCACTTTTAAGATCTAAATGAAACCAAGGGCAATTGAGAACACCTTGCACTGATATTAGAATATGGTCTGCTTGAAGTCCACCTTAAAAAGTCATTCATTTCCTCATCTCCTTATCCTTTCACTTATTCAGAGGCATTTGTAGGATGTCTGTGATGTAACTGGTCCTGTTCTGGGTACTTGTTCCCTGTTTTTTACTGACCACTGGGGTCTTTGGAAACATGTATCACCACTCTTGCCATGTACTTGTTACGCTCTTGATGTGACACTTTTAACAAGGCTTTGAGTGTCTATTCTTAAAAGATAATAATTTTGCAACAAGAGAAAATAACATGAAATGCTTTGCAAAGTTCTTAGATCAGTCTTTTTCTATGTAAAAAATAAAATGAGAGCTTAGGGATGGGACCGAAGGGCTCTCCCCCAAGAAAGTAGAGATGCTGGACCGTTTGAAAGGAGAAATCTCACTAGCAAAGAGTTAGAAAGTATATGGGTACTATCTGAATATAGGTTGGCATTATTTTAGAGTAGAAAATAAAGGAGATAGTTTCTTTAAGAAAGAATTTGGTCTGTGTCTTGTGGTGTTTTAAAACGTCAAGCTTAATAAGAATGAATCAGAACTAGGCCTGACCAAGAGTAGAAAGTTGTCTGGTATTTTAGCAATATTTAAGAATAATATCCGAAGATCCCACAATATCTCTACAAAAGAAGAGGCAAGACAAAGACAATGAACTATGCGTCAGGTATAATTCTTTATATCTCTTTATGTAAGAACTACTGAAGATGAGGGGAGAGTTTACTTTAGAACACAGGCAAGTCTCTTAGGACACTGAACAAAAATTTGGAGTAAAAAGTAAAATTTATAAAATATTTTGAATAGATTAACAAGGAACTTGATTAAAATTTTTTAAGAAAGCAAAGCAAAACAAACCAGAAAAAGGAATATTGTTCATTACATTCATTCAACAAAGAAGCCAAAACAATGACTCACATTTTGTGAGAGAAATATTTATTTTATATTTTTAAAACTGAAGAATTAAAATAAAAATTACTTGGAGGACAAAAACTAAAAACAAAAATAATATTCAAGAAAGAAATAACACCTAGGAATGCTTTAATAGGATTTCAAATTGTTAAAATTATACAGAGAAATTAGAAAACTTTGGGCTGTTTAATGAGCAGCCTATACACATTGTTATAACCACTATGCATAATGTGAGCTAAATTATTTTTCTGTCTTAATATCATTGACCTCATTCCATAATATTAGCAATTATTACAATAGCAAGCATTTATGAAGTACTTTATATATATATATATATGTATATGTATGTGTGTGTGTGTGTGTGTGTATGTGTGAGCTCTTTTATGAATAGCATGCCAGATATTCAAATGGCAAAGCCACCATGGCAATTATATGGTTAAATTTGTGTTTCTTAACTAAAGATCAGAAGCTTTGGAACAATTAATGGATGATATACTATATATTACACCATCATAGATGACTAATAAGCACAAGTTCAATTAAATTAAAGTGAATAAGATGGAATAAACAAAATACGTGCCTAGTATATGTATGTATAAAGGGATTTATGTGTAAATTCTCCTAAAAACTAGGCATTTATCTTAACTTTACTTCTCACTTCATCATTTTCTTCTTTTACTGAATTTTTCTGTACTAAACTATTCTTTTATTCTCCATAAAACTAAGAAAACGTGCATCAGCATATCCTACAACTGGTGGATTCTAAGAGTTAATTTATTGGCACATTTCATACAAAATTAATAAGAATAGAAGAGAAGTAAGAAGCTGAGTGTATTAAATTTTCCTATTAAGACTACCTGATTTTTTGTAGGCCTAGTCATATATCTCTTGGGAATAGAGCAGGGCCTAAGGACATGTATTTATAGCTATTAAATATTTATATTTAAAAAAGAGAAAGTACTTCATAGAACCACTGTTAGAAATTTTAGAAATTGGAAGTTAAAAAAATAAAAAAGAAACTTTAAGAAGCAAGAGTTTTTGTTTATGGTTTCAGTCTCCCAGGAGATAAATTAGATGTAGTGTGGACCTATGGAAAGAATATTGAAACAGGAATCAGAAGGCGTTCTAAACCCTCCAGTGAACTACGGCAAGTCCTTAGTTAAGATACTTTACTTCTCTAAGCCTTATAAGAATGATTATATCTACTCTGAGTATCTAAACTGGTTATTATGTATAACAATAATATAAATGAAAACATTTTGTACATTCTAAAGTACTATAGTATATTCAGTGTAAACCAAGTGATAAAGGTGATTACACAGTTTTGCTAAGAGACTGGACTTACTGATCCAGCTACAGCATTTGTGGTATCTACTCAGAGAAGCTAGAGGCAGTGTAATTAAGGGGGTGTATATCATTCTTGTGGTCAAGGAGGGAAGCCAGAAGTCAAGGCCACAGAAGGCATAGGAAGCATCATTTCCAAACTGTGAGACAAAATTGTTAACAGGAAATTATTTATAGAGTCAAAAGCCGAAAGAAACAGGAAAAAGACAAGAAATCTATGACCTATGGGAATGAATGGTTTTGAAGGGGGCTGTTGACAATTGGAGGGCACAGAAGACACTTTATTGTGCTTATTTTATGACCCTGAGTCTGGAGTCTGATGAATTAAAGGGGTAATACTGTTCTGGGTGACACTTGAGAGAGAATACCTCTAGGCAATAACTTTTCATATTAACCCTCATAAGGTTGGTGCCATTCGGTCCTTTACAGTATGAACAAGAGATATTATTACAAAGAAAGGATATTATTACAACCTTTATATCGTTAATAGTTATAGCAATGTGGCCTATGAAACCTGTATTTTTTTGTTTTCAGACTCTTTGGGAGGGCATGGTCATACAGAGTTGCCCATAAAGTTAAAAATTACCTATATCCCAAAATTGTTAATTTAAAACCTTATTCTTCAATGTTATAAGCCAATTAATTTAGGCTTATACTGCACCTGTTATAGCAAAGCATAAAATCATCAAAAAAAACCAAACTCCTCTTTTTTCAGAATCCAATAACTATAAACTTAAACCACACAGGAGAGTTTTGTATTTTAATGCAATGAAAACATGTTCACAGTGGTAGCTCTTACATGTTAAAATTATTGTTTTTTATTAATCATGTGAAAAAATTTAAAAAGCATTAAATGAGGTAAAGAATTTCATCCTGCCTAGGTCCTGAAGGCTGTATAAAGGCAATAGTTGCTGCTGTCATACCAAAAGAACATTTTAAAATGTCAGTTCAGACTAGGAAAAACAAAGCACAAGACTGTGCTGATCAGTTACTTGACAAATGATACTGAGAAATTGTCAGAGGTAGATGAATCAAATCCAGTATATTTTAATCCATTTTTTAATACTCAAGGTCATTGAAAACTGGTAAGTTATATATAGAATCAGGGTGATTTCATAAGTCATTCGTGAATATCTACATATTCACATTGCTTTATTCAGTAATTTATTGCTTAGTTAACCATATTTTCTTTTGTTAATGACATTTTGTGTCTTCCATATAAACTGGAATCAAGTATATTGGTATAAATAGGAAGGGAAACGATTTTTACACTCTTTTGACTGTCATTTTTAGTACTTTGCCTTAATTTTGAAATAAAAAAGAAGAAAGGGAATTTGGCGACTAGTTTTACCCAGCTTGAGTGCTGGTCATGTTTCACTGGTGGTTTTATAATAGTAGAGTCTTAAAGGTCATCTAGCCATGCTTTAAAGTGGATTTTAAGGGTAACACAGCCATCAAATACAATATTTATTTTATGAAATTTTTATCTATTAATGAATCCTTACCTAAGGATAACTATGTCCTCTCATCTTTTTCCTTCATTACTGATCAGAGTGAAGTAACTATATTTATAAACAAAGTCAAAAAGTTTTACTAACTATGCATTTCTAAAAAAGTATAAACAAAACTCACAGAAGAAAAACACTAATTTTATTTATAACTACAATCACTGCTGTTGCCTAATTTGTCCTTTATCTCAACCCTGATGTTGTTTCTTGATTACCATGTGAGATAATGAATATTCTCATAGTTCTCGACCAATTGAATATGCTGAGGCTAATGAAAATTAATCATATATTTTAGATATGAAGAAAAGACTTTCTAACATATCTGCTATTAACTCTAGTTATTTTTTCTAATAGTGTTCAAAATATTTTCGGCAAAAAATTAATCACATTTAATCTTCATCTTAACTCGAAGAAAAAATCGGAAGTTAGTTGTAATCCTCAAAATATATCATATATTTGAGCCTTATTGAATTAACCATTCTGTCTCTTCCCCTCTTTGTATTAATAAAAGAAAACAGTAAAATAACACAAATTTATTTTTAATTTTGCACAGATTCATTTACAAATTTTATTATTAGAAATTAACATAAAATAAAAGTGGAATTTTTGTGTAAAATTGTATGAATTTTAACTCATGTATATATTTGTCTAACAACCTCCACTTTCAAGATATATAATATTTCCATTACTATCAAAAATTCCTTTGTACTATTCCTTTGTAGCCACACACTTGCCCTCTCCTGATCATTGACAATCACTGATGTATTCTCCATCACCCATTTTGACTTTTAAGAAATATCGTATAGTAAACGTAATGGTACAGTATATAACCTTTTGAGATTGACTTTCACTGAGCATAATGCCTTAGAGGTTTATCTCAATTGTTGGTTGTATCAATAGTTCATTCTTTTTCATTTCTAAGTAACATTCTTAGTAGGGATGTACTGCCATTTGTTTATGCATTCACTCATTGAAGAATATTTAGGTTGTTTCCAGGTATTGGTAATTACGAATAGAGTTGCTAAAAACATGTATAGGTTTGGGGGTGAACATAATTTCGTTTCTCTAGGGTAAGTACGTGTGTGTACGATATCTGGGTCATATGATTATGTTGAACTTTATGAGAAAGTGATGAACTAGTTTTGAACGTACTCACACCATTTTGCACTTCCAGCAGCAATTTATGAGAGTTCCAGTCTTCCTCATCCTCATCATCATTTGATACTGTCAGTATTTTTTTATTTTAACCATTCTTATAGATGTGTAGAGGAATCTCCTTTCAGTTTTAATTTTCATTTCACCAATAATTTTGAGAGGCTGTTCTGATGTTGAACATCTTTTCATGTGTTTCTTTTCCATCAGTACATCCTCTGAGTGATGTGTCTATTCAAGTCTTTGCCCATCTTAAAACTGGGTTATTTGTAGAGAGTTCTTAATACTTTCTGGGTAAAAGTTCTTCAGATATGTGTTTTGCAAATATATTCTCCAACTCTGTAGCTTTTCTTTTATTTTTCTTGGTAGTGCCTTACTTAAAAAACGGTTTTAATTTTGATGAATTCTAATTTATTTGTCTTTTTTTCTTTTATTGAATATTTTTTTTTGTATCAGGTCTAAGAGTTCTTTGTCTAACCACAGATCATGATGAATTTCTCCTATTTTTTCTTCTCAAAATTTTATGGTATTACAGTTTATATTTAGATCTCTGATCCATTTTGAGCTGCTTTTCACATATTGAGAGACCTTTCAGTTGAAGTTCATTATTTTTTTGCATATGGTGTCCAATTGTGCCAACAATGTTTATTGAGAAAACCCTCCATTCTCCATTGAATTGCCTTTGCACCTTTGTAGAAGTCAATTGACCGTATTTGTGTAGATCTGTTTCTTGACTCTCTTTTCGTTTCATTGATCTATGAGTCTTTCCTTTTTCCAATACCACAGTGTCTTGATTATTGTGGTATTATGTTAAATCCTGAAGTCAAATAGTGTCATTCCTCTCACTTCATTCTTTTTTTTTTTTTTCAGTAGTTTTTGCTATTTATTTCTTGTATCTTTTCAAGGAAATTTTAGAGTTAGCTTCACAGATGAATTTCCTTTGAGTATCTAGTCTAACTTTTTTTCCTTCATAAATTTTTAGGTTCTACGTTAAGTGAATTGACTACAGAAACAAATGAGCTAAAAACACATCACACAGTTTAAACAAAGAGATAGGAAATTTGATTTTTTACTAATGAAATGTAAGTTAAGGCATATTAATAATAATATGTCAAAGTGACTTTTAAATATTGCACTTATGCATTAGCATTTATCCTCTGAGATACACTACCGAGCAGTTTCCTGAAAAGTGAAAGAATTGTTTTAAAAAAGGAAAATTATGAAACACTTCAATGTTAGAATTAAAAAGTTGTTAATAACAGAACAAAATAAATGTTCTATAAATGTGTAAAAGTACTGTGAGCCCATAGGGAGCTAATGTGTAAGAAAGGGAGGAGCTTCCAGTAAATTGGCTGAAAGAAAAGTACTAGCCATCGATTCTGCCAAATCAAACAGGCATATGATGTCCAAGAGCAGCTTTGGAAACATTGCTCCCATTACTACATTGGAGCCCTTGAGTAACTTGCAGAGGGCATATGATGTTTCTCATCATCGCCGCCTCATATGGAGACCTCTATATGGAACAACAACTGCTTTCTTTCGAGGAGATTATTAATGGAAGAGAAGGGTGTTTTAAGATAATAAAAAACACAGAATTAAAATGACTAAGTTACTTCATATTTTCTTTGGTGTTTCACCTTCTAGCTGTCATTCTACTTGGTTCGTGAGACAGTTTACTAGGTAGATGATCACATCTAGAGAAGAAATATTTTAAAGAAATATGCAAATGAATCTTCTCTAGAGAACCAAAAGTAATAAAAGGAGTAAGTTCCTAGGGACTTTAAATTTTCAGGTTTAGTAAAGCCCCTATTTATATTCTATCCTAATATATCACATCTTCACACAAATTGTCCTTAAATCCAGTGTAGGTATAGTTTTTTGATTAGTAATTTTTTTCTATATCATGTAGGAAACACAGAGTTGTTTTCCTCCTTCAACTAGCACCATTGTACATGACAGAAATATTCAGACAACTTTATCCCCATTTTTCTAACCCTTTCCTCTTTTATTTTGCAGAGATTAGTTGGAAAGAAACACATAAGCAGCTAGATTACATTGTTAGATGCTGAGTTTCTAGCAATAGTGCAAGTTTTTGATGAAACACATAGCAAATATCGACATGGCAAACTCTGAATTGTTACCTGGCACCCTTCCACCAAAAAGGATTTATGCCTTCTTTTCAAGACTGATTCATTTCTAGTTCACAGACAATCTAGCATTGAAATATTTTAGGCACCCACTCCTTTGAGGTCAATGGGAAAGCAAAGAATGAGACTACACCATATAAAAGAAAATTGTGTCACCTTCTCAGCAAATAAAAAGTTCGGTCTCAGTTTCTTGCTGAAGTATGAAGTATAGTCTCTGAAGAGACAGACAGTTTGGTTTGTAGGATTTGTAACTGTGGAAGTGGAAAAGTTTTTCCAATCTGTGAAAGATATTGTGAAACATTTACTGTGAAGAAGCTGGAATAATACCAACCAGTAGCTATAAAAATAAGAGGGAGGAGGCTTAATTTGAGAAGTTTTATACTTTTTATAAGAACTGCTCCATTATTCTTAATACAGACAAAGGTTGAGTCAAGTTTGTGATGCAGTAAATGAAAAGTTAACAGTTCAGCTCATCACTTCAAGCGAATCCATATAGATTCACTACATTCGTTTCTCTCCCTCTTCTCCCTTGCCCTGCACTTCTTCATTTTGATTAGCTCGTTACCTTAACTGGTGAAGCAAGCATTTGTCCTTCAAGTCCAATAAGTTATAACTGTCATTAATCACAAGTTTCTTTGGTAAGTGTTTTAAAAAGTCTAATCAGGAAAGAAGAGCACTAAAGAGAAAATACACAGCACTTTTCAGTAAAGAATTCAGTGAAGGGTCAAGAACTATGATAGCTGAGTTTTGAAATCTTAGATAATATAAAATCAACAAACTATATATCTCATAATTTTACTTTCAAATATAGTTATAGATTTGAAAAATCAGTTATATCCCCTGTTGTATGTATTGAATTATGTCAGTTCATTAATTGTATAAATTGAATTCTATCCCCCTTTGTGTGACTTGTGCACCATTTTTAACAATAGTAAAATGTGTATGAGGAACATTACATTGGCAATAGTTTTGTTGAAGAAATCAAATATCAGAGATTCCAAGAAATAAAATGCTAAGCTCAAATTAACATATACAATTTTTTCTGTATCTTCACAGATTATTATTTAGTAGCTGGAATTCTATTAGAGCCTAAATCTTAGAGGCTGAAAATTCTGCTCTAAGGGAGGCAGAGTATAATTGGAATCATGGGCTCTTAGAGTTAGGGGCACCTCTACTTTGGTTGGGGCCTCTGATGTATGAATCTCTCCTGTAATATCTATGATAGGTAGTTGAAGAGATATAACAGGAATTGGAATATCTAAATATATTTACATAGTTCTCATGAAGACATATTTCTGCCCCCTTAATAAGACAACCCATGTCAGCTGCTTTTTTTTTCCCATTTCATTTAAACCATCATTTATTGAGCCCTATTACACATCAGGTAATTATCAGGCTATGTTGATAAAAGGAAGAATAAAACTGTTTCTTTGGTCTCTCAATTATTGAGAGAAAGGAATAAAATGAGAGAGAAACATAAAGTAATATTTTATGGCAATGATCTAAATGTCATCAATGTATTGTGTAGGGTATTGTGAAAATAGATGAATTATAGTTAAGTCAATAAGGGAGAAGTGTTAGAAGATTCTCTGGGGAGGTGACATGTGAGTTGAGTATCGTTGATTACCAGGGGAAGAAAGGATGGCATGGGTTTGTCTATTTTAGGCAGAGGGAAGAGTTTGGGCAAAAGATGTAATCATGGTTTAGCACAGTGTGTTCAGTGCTTTTTAAGTAATTGTTGCTAAAGTGCAAGGCACACAGAAGAAGATAAAGCTAGAGAAGCAGATTTGGAGTGGTAAGACCATGTAGATTGTTGTATACATGTTAAAAACTTTAGATTTTTAGATAAACAGGAGACTTTGAAAGATTTTAGGGAGATGAGTGGTATTAGCTCTATGCTTTATAAAAATCAATCTGTTGGCAGTGTGAGGGGAGATTTGAAGGGTCTGGGGTATAAAATCAATAGTATATTCGAACATTCTAGGCCAAAGAGGAGGAAGGTAGAAGCTGGCAGAGTGGACGCAAAAATAAAAGTGGTCATTCAGATGCAGTACATAATTACTAGGTAAACTTGTCCAGTAGGATTTGTAAATTAGGTGTAGGGGTAAAATAAATAAATAAAGGACCCAAGTTTTCTAGCTAGGTGTTAGGATTATTGGTGGAACTGTAAACTGGCATATGGAATTTAGGAAAGAAAACAGTTTTGGAAGGAATATGAATTTCATTTTAGACACCTGACTTTAAAAGACTCCTGAGATATCAAAGTGGAGAGGTCCAGAAATTAGTTATATGTACATGTTTAATATTCTTAAGAGAGATCATGGTTAATACTATAATTTTTGAAGTCATAAGAGCATATAGGTAAGAGTTAGGTCATAAAAGTGGTACAGATAATTCGAGGAGAAATTTAGTACAAGAAAACTCATTTACTGGAGAGGAGTTGAGTGTGCCGGCATTTAGGCGATGAAAGAAATCGTGAAGACCAACATTATTTAGAAGTAAGTGACAATTTGATATTATGAAAATGATGGGAGTAGAAAGTTTTAAGCAATAGCAAGTGATCTACAAAACTAAAAACAGCAGAGGAATCAGTTAACAAAAATTAAGACTGTGAAAATGTCTGTTGAATTAAGGAGTCAGTGTGTCTGCATTAGGAGTAGCTTTAATGGTGGCGTAAAGGAGATTACAGTGGATTGAGAAGGAAATGGCATGAGGAGGGAGTTGTCAAATCAGAACATATTGTCAGATATTTAGCATAAGAAGAATGATTGATGTATTTCACTGATGCAAAGGAAATGTAATCCATTTATAAATTACCTCATTTTTCTACTACCTAATGTCCAAAGTTTTATAATTTGAGTTCTGTTATTTGGTGCAAGAGTTTTTCCATAAAATGAAATCCCCTTCCACTAAGAGGGGGAAATACAATGAGTATAAATCGTTAAGTGCCATAGTATGTATTTTATTTTACCCTTTTTTGAAAGTTGGTTTTGATATTTCTGATAGAAGGGATTGAAAAGGATTTTACAGAATCTTGACTTTGAGTTTTTGAAACACTTTGAGTCATCTTTTTAAAAATTTCAGGCTGTGGGACCAAACCTACCTTTGCTGGGTTTTAATTCAGTTTATATATCCGACATCTCTGTTGGTTAACACGAAGCCAATGTGTTCGATTTCTGTAAAATTTCTTGTTATTTTCATTTAAACAAGTATACTCTTAGTAGCCATAATTAAGTCCAAAGTAACAGATTTCCTTCTTACTTACTCTAGCTTTTAAAAGATGAAACGTTTTGTAGACTCACCAAGTCTACAGTTTATCAAGTACTGCATGATACCTCTACCTACTTTACTTTTTTCTTGCACAGTTCTATTCCTAAACCTTACCTAATTCCTTCCAAACCTTAAATTTAATCTTAACATTTTCCCATCTGCTTTAAGTGGAGTGGTCTCTTATTATTGTTATATAACATTGTTTCTGATTACCTAACCTGTATTTTAAAATTTTTTTAAAGGAAGCTTTTTAATACATAAACTAACAATGTAATGAATAAACCTGAATAAACCTCAATAAACCTGAATTCTAATAATGCCTCTTAAGTTCAGATAATTAATTTGGATATTGAAAAATATGTGTAAAATATTGAGAGAGAAATTATCCTACCAAATATTAAACATATTACAAAACTGCAATGGAAGCATTATAGATGTAGTGCATGAATCAATAGAAAAAACAAATGGCTAGATAGATAACAGAACTACCTAATGCATAAATAACGTAACAATGCATAAGAGTTTAGTTCAAAATAAAAGAATAAAAGCAAATGTGCCAGTGTCAGTTTGCCTCTGTTAGAATCCCAGCTCCAGGATTTAACTTTTGTGTGACATGAACTGATAAAATCAAACTGTCTGTCCCTCAGTTTTATCTCCAGTTAAAAAAATATTAGTTCTTCACATTGGTCATATAAAGACTAAATGAGGTAATTCATGTAAAGCAGAGGTTCGTACCCATGAGGTCCATGTATAGATTTAAGGGCCTGCAATTTGATGGAAAAATTATATCTTCATTTTGATCAAGCTATAACTAAAATGTACTGTTTACTCTGATCATGAAAGTAGGCAATAAATCACAGTAGTATTAGCAGGAGTTGTGTCATCACTATTAGAAATCACAGATTTGTTTGTACCACAGTAAAGTTTTTGCAAATATCTCAATATATTTTTTACTTCCATCTTTAGCCAAAAGTATGATTTTTATTAGACCCACCATCAGTCACATGTCATTGAATGCATTGGTGGAATATCAGGCAACTCTGTACCTAGTAGTAATTCATCTACCAAGTGATGAAGTCAGGTGGTCTCATATCAGTGACCCAGTTACCTATGTGGTTTTGCAGTTCTCTGCCTGCAATTGTTTGTTGATTAACACAGAAAGGAGGCGAGTCACTTTTATTGTTTGTCCAAGTTTTCAAAATTGAGCAATTCAAATGAGAATTCTTAACCCTGGTAGGATGGTGTGTCCTTTTCTAATACAAGCATTCATATAAACCACATTGTTAACTTGTACCCTATTGCTCTGGATTTGTGATTCTTCTTCATTCCAGCACCTGCTGATTTTTCTTCTTCCTTTTAAACTTGGTTAGCATTAATTCATCATTGTTGTTTTATTTTATGCAGTAGAGAAGGGGCTGAAATATTAACTTAGTCTCTCATATTGTTGGATCTAGAAGAGCTTTCCTCCTTTTATAATGTATACAATTTCTTTACTGAATTTGAGGGTTTGTGGATTTTCATCCACTTAGACATTTTTTAAGCATACAGTTTCATGAGTCACTTGCTTTCCTTTAGGTCTGTTTCTTTTGAAATATGTTTGCTTTTCCATTGACTTCCTCTGGTCATGAAGTTCTAACCCTTATGTGCTATTTATCCCTTTGCTCAGAAGAAAAGATAAATTAACAGGTGATATCAACTCAGAATATTTTGTTTTTTCTATAAATCTTGACTCTGGGAAACTAAAAGTTCTAGAACAGTTATGCTTAATTTTTTAAATCTAATGTTATTCTAAAGCAAGTATTATTTGCCTAGAAGACTCTTAATGAATCTGATCTACTACCTCACAAGCCTAGATTCTGGAATATTCATGTGTCTGGTAAACTTAACAGGTACCCACTCCTCCCTACCAATATTCCCTGACAGATCCTGGCAAAGCAAGATTTCAGTTCTCTGAGCTACCTTAGATTTTATTTCTTGTAGAAACAGACCGTTATTGTGAGAATGTTCTGAGTCATCCCTAATCCATGGATCACGAGAAGATACTATTTCTTGCTCTCTTAAGCAATTTTTCCTGAAAAAATATGCCTTCTTGTTTCTGCCCTCCTCTGCTGTTTTCATCTAAAATTTTCTAATCTATGAATTATGTTCTGAGAATATCGTAAATATGTAAATAGGTTTATAGACTATCTCAGCATTCTTGGTTGTCAGGAATAAAATAGCACTGACAGATTTAGCACCCCACACAGGCAAAAGCATCTTTTAATACCACGGAAGGATTTTACCATATGGCACCCTGCTAGGTTGTGGATCTCAAAAGGTCCTCCAAAGTACTTATTATAATTCATATACCATGAGAAATTAACTGATGTTTTATTCCCTTTTTAATAAGAGATCTACTCACTGCTGTGTCTTTCTCTAGGCCTGGATCTCCTAACTTAGGATGTAAACTTCTTAATAAGTACTATTACATATATTTTCTCTATTCCCAAAATACAATCAAATAGATGTCCTGAACCAATTAAGGGGATATCATGCGTAGAACTGAAAGAAATGTATAAGAAGAATAGAATAGAGATGACACCAGAAATGTTAACAGACAGAAGAAGACAAAAGGTGAAGAGCAAAAAGGTCACTGAACAAGTATGTTAATAGTGCTTTATTTGAAATTCCATCAGTTACACATTATTACCTTTACCATGCTGCAGAAACTCAGGAGGAATAACGTGAATAGTATTATTTATAATACGACAAACCTCCACACCTCTAGGGCACACATCAGCCACCAAGCACTTTGGCATGTAGTGCTTGATTTCTTGACTTAAAACATTGCTTTTCTTCAACAGAAGGAGACTGTGTACAGAATCAAACTAAAATGAACATAACAAAGAGGGTTTCTTATTGTCACTTCAGAACAATGAACATCTTAATAAGAGTGTTAACATTAACTCAGTGACTCTGTGCACAGGGACCATATTAAGTGATTTACATGTTTTTACTCATTTCATCCTCACACTAAACTCTGAGGTAAATGCCATTAATTTTTTTATAGAAGAAAAAAATGAAAATGTACAGAGTTGAAATAACTAGACCAATATCCATGTAGTAAGTATGCTTTTGGGATTTAAATGTGAATGCCACTGCTCTATTGCCTGTTTAGCTTACCAATATTTAATTTAATTTCAGTCTTTTGTGGAAAAGTAAGGTGCGGTGACACACCGAAGCCTTGTCAAAAAGTGCAGTAGACTCTCTGTTAAACACCTGAGCCTATGTATTATTGAAATACGATGCTCTGGTTAAGGCTAGACATTCTCTTATTGTGAAAAGAATGCTCATTTGCAAGGTGAGAGGACGGGGTTTGAGGATTCAGATGTACAGAGCAGGCATATACAGTTGTTTTGAAATCTAAAGAGCTTTATCTTTATTCTAATTCAACCAATTTTCAGGACACTGATTTCCATGTTAGTTCACTTCACCAGTTGGCAGGGGAAACCACAGAAAAGCACAGTGGAAAGGCTTCTCATGTCTTGTTTGTCTTATGTGACTCAACACAACCTAACCAGGACCCTTCAAACACTGATGCTTTTATTACCTACCCCTGGCAGATCCGATTGCTTACTGCAGTTAATGGGTGGAAGGGTGGGAAGATATAGATACAGGGAAATATTTCTTCCCATATTTTAAAGTAGAAGTTTTCTATCCTTTGAGACTCAATACAGGCCTATGAGTTTTAGCTGCAATTTATATTTTCAAAGTCTTTAACACTGGGAAATGCAGATAATGGTGTATGAAACTAGGCAGCATCATGTTCTAGTGGGAAACTTGTGTTCGTATCAACTTCAGTCCTCTGAGGATCTCTGCCAGATCTTTTCTGTGTCCTTAGGCTTCCATGGCTATTAGGTGTGAGAGTTGATGTCATCACAGTTCTATGCTGCCAAGAAGCTTTTTACACTGTTATACTGTATATGTGCGGGGGAGGGAGGGAGCAGGTGGAAGCAAGAAGTAAGTCTGAAGACTTGTGTCATGAAGCCTCAATGACTAGGGCAAAGTGTGAAAAATATGTGGAACCCTGAATTTTGGCTTTGAATTGTCATTAAATGCAATTTAATCATTTTAAAAAAATCTGATGATCTCTTCAGTAAACTGGAGGCAAGAGGGAGGTAAAAAAGTACTGACATTTACTACATTGAAAATCCTGACCACTCTCCCTTTCATTTATATAAATCAGACTCCTTCTTACCTTCCTGTATTTAAGACCCTGGATGAAGCTCTTATTACCTGTGACTTGAAATGCTGAACCCCATAAAGCAACCAGATTGAGTCTGATGAAGTGTAAATTTGACCCGGACATTTCCCTCCTCAAATCTGCAATAAATGCTAATTCAAAATGGTATATACACCCCTAGGTTCATTGCAGCATTATTTACAACAGCCAAGATATGGAGGCAACTGAAGTGTCCATCGATAGATGAATGGTTAAAGAGGATGTGGAGGGTGTGTGTGTATATAATGGAATATCACTCAACCTTAAAAAAGAATGAAATCTTGCCTTTTGCAACCTCAAGGATGGACCTAGAGAGTATTATGCTAAGTGAAATATGTCATACAGAGAAAGACAAATAGTGTATGATCTCAGTAATATGTAGACTCGAAAAAAAGCAAATAAATAAAGCAAATGAACAAATAAAACAAAACAGAAGCGGATTCGTAGATACAGAAAATGAACTGGGGGTTGCCAGAAAGGAGGAGAATCGGGAGATGGTCAAAATAGGTGAAGGGGATTAAGAGGCACAAACTTCCAGTTAAAAATAAGTCATGGTGATATACTATACAGAATACAGAATATAGTCAATAATATTGTAATAAGTTTAAATGGGGACAGAAGGTAACTAGATTTATTGTGGTGATCATCTCGTAATGTTTATAAATGTCAAATCACTGTTGTATACCTGAAACTAACATTGTATGTCAATTATACTTCAAAAAAGAAAAAAGAAAAAGAAAAGAGAAACTGAGATGGTGCTGCAAGTCCATCAGAAAAATGCCAAAGTCCTTTCAGTCTGCAGAAAGAAGGCATTACTTGTCTGATGCCTATTCCACTTCCCCTTAGTCTCTGTTCCAGCTTCTTTGGCCTCCTGATTGTTTCTCAAATGTTTCAGCTTGCTCTACCTCAGAGAGTTTCAACCTTGCTCAGCCTTCTCCCAGAACACTTTTCTCTCAGATACCTTCAATGGTGTGGACTCATTCAATTCAGAACAGGGACATCTTCCCTTCACTTGCGATCCCTATCTATTTTGTATATATGGGTATACACATATTTACATTTTCAAAAAAATTTTAGGGAGCTTGAGTTCATAGTATTAAAATTGAAGTAGATAAATTATATTACCAATATTAAATATCATGGAATTACTGTCATCTTTATAATCAGTAAATTGGGTGGGAGATAATTAGTATATATAATTTTTCCATATTAAGTATGATATTATGTTCAAACATAAATAAAAATATTTCATGGGAAGAAATATTTTTATTTAGTTTTTATTTCTGGGTTGTGGGGTTTAGAGTGACTATTCCTGTACATCTTTCTGAGTTTTAAAGGTTTATGTTATAATAAACACATATATTTTATTTACTTTTGTCACATTAACAATTTATTAGTTTTTACTTTAATCAATAAAATCATCACATTTTAAAAGTCAAATTGTACTAAACGTTTATATAAAAATAAATAGCAATCCCCTGTTCTACTCTACCCCTAACTTAAGGTTGCTCCCTAGGAGACCTGACTTACTTTTTTCATTTATTAAACTATGGTTGATTTACAATATTGTGTTAGTTTCAGGTGAAGACAAGTGGTTCAGTTTTAAATATATATATATATATATATATTTTATATATATATATATTTCAGATTACTTTTCGTTATATTGAATATAGTTCCCTGTGCTATATAGTAAATCCTCGTTGCTTATCTATTTTATGTATGGAAGTTTGTATCTGTTATCCCATATTCCTAGTTTATCCTTTCCCCACACCCCTTTCCCCTTTGGTAACCATAAATTTGTTTTCCATGTTTGTGAGTTTGTTTCTGTTTTGTATACAGATTCATTTGCATTATTTTTTAGATTCTGTGTTTAAGTGATATCATAAAATATTTGTCTTCCTCTGTCTGACTTACTTCACTAACTATACAGTAAGTCCTCTACATACGAACCTTCAAGTTGTGAACTTTTAAAGATGCAAACGTGTGTTCGCATGTCTGATCATGTAAGTTCATGTGTCTGGCGTGAACTGCTGTACTTTTCAAGGTTCTGTACTGTAAGACTAAAAATATTTTCTTTATTTTTTCTGTTTGTTTTTTATGTATTATTTGTGTGAAAAGTATTATAAACCTATTACAGTACAGTACTATATAGCCGATTGTGTTAGTTGGGTACCTAGGTTAACTTTGTTGGACTTATGAACAAATTGGACTTACGAACGTACTCTCAGAACAGAACTCATTTGTATGTAGGCGACCTACTGTAATATTCTCTAGGTCCATCTGTGATGCTGCAAATGGCAATATTTCATTTATTTATGGCTGAGTAATATTCTATTGTGTGTGTGTCTGTGTATCTATCTATCTATCTATCTATGTCACATCTTCTTAAGCCAGTCATCTCTTGATGGGCACTTGGGTTGTTTGTAAATAGTGCTGTTATGAACACTGGGATGCATTTATTTTTTGAATTAGAGTTTTTGTCTTTTCTGGATATATACCCAGGACTGGGGTTGCTGGATCATATAGTAGCTCTATTTTTGTTTTTTTAAAGAACTTCCATACTGTTTTCCAAAGCGGCTGCACCAATATGCATTCCCACCAACAGTGAAGGAGAGTTCCTTTTTCTCCACACCCTCTTGAGCATTTATTATTGTTAGACATTTTGATGATAGGCATTCTGACTGGTGTGACATGATACCTCATTGTCATTTTGATTTGCATTTCTGTAATAATTAGTGATGTTGAACATCTTTACACATATCTGTCGGCCATTTGTATATCTTCTTTGGAGAAGTGTCTGTTTAGGTCTTCTGCCCACTTTTTGATTGGAATGTTTGTATTTTTAATATTGAGTTGTATGAACAGTTTTTATATTTTTGATATTAACCCCTTGATGGTAGCGTCATTTGCAAATATTTTCTCCCATTCCATAGGTTGTCTTTTTGTCTTGTTAATGGTTTCCTTTGCTGTGCAGAGGGTTTTAAGTTTGCTTAGGTTCCATTTGTTTATTTTTCCCTTTATTTCTTTTGCCTTGGGAGACTGATTTAAGAAAATATTGCTATGATTTATGTCAGAGTATGTCCTACCTATGTTCTCTTTTAGGAGTTTTATGGTTTCAGGTCTTACATTTAGGTCTTAAAACCAGTTAAAATTTATTTTTGTATATGGTATGAGGGAGTGTTCTAATTTCATGGATTTATATGTAGCTGTCCAGCTTTCCCAACACCAACTGTTAAAGAGGCTTTTTCTCTATTATATATCTTGCATCTTTTGTCATAGATTAATTGATCATAAGTGTGTGGGTTTACTTCCGGGCCCTCTATTCCGTTCCATTGTTCTATATATATCTGTTTTTGTGCCAATACCATGCTGTTTTGATTACTGTTACTTTGTAGTATGGTCTGAAGTTGGAAGGGCTATGCTTCCAGCTTTGTTCTTTTTCCTCAGCATTACTTTGGCATTTCTGGGTCTTTTGTGGTTCTATATAAATTTTATTATTACTTGTCCTAGTTCTGTTAAAAATGTCTGGGATTTTGATAGGGATTGCATTAAATCTGTAGACTGCTTTGGTTACTATTGCCATTTAACAATATTTATTCTTCTAATCCAAGAGCATGGGATATCTTTTCATTGCTTTGAATCATCTTGAACTTCATTTATAAGAGTCTTACAGTTTTCAGTGTTTAGGTCTGCCACATCCTTGGTTAACTTTATTCCTAAGTATTTTATTTTAAATGGAATTTTAAAAAATTTCTCTTTCTAATATTTCATTGTTAATGTAAAGCAGTGCAACAGATTTTTGTGTATTAATTTTGTATTCTGCTCCCTTCCTGAATTAATGTATTCTAATAGCTTTTGTTTGGAGACTTTAGGGTGCTCTATATAGAATGTCATGTCATTGGCAAGTAGTGACAGTTTTACTTCTTCCCTTCCAAGTTGGATACCTTTTATTTCTTTTTCTTGTCTGATTGCTATGGCTAGGACTTCCAATAATATGTTGAATAGGAGTGGTGAGAGTGGGCATCCTTGTCTTCTTTCTGAATTTAGCGAGAAGACTTTCAGCTTTTCACCATTGAGAATTATGTTGGCTGTGGATTTGTTGTAAATGGCTCTTATTATGTTGAGATATGTTCCCTTTATACTCAGTTTGGTGAGATTTTTAATCATGAATTGATGTTGAATTTTGTCAAATGCTTTTTCTGTGCCTTTTGAGATGATCATGTGGTTTTTTTCACTCCTTTTGTTAATATGCTGTATCACATTGATTGATTTGTGTATGTTGAACCATCCTTGAGACCCTGGAATGAATCCAACTTGATCATGTTGTATGATCCTTTTTATGTATTGTTGGATTTGGTTTGCTAATATTTTGTTGAGGATTTTTGCATCTATATTCATTAAAGATGTTGGCGTGTGATTTTCTTTTTTGGTAGTGTCTTTGTCTGGTTTTGGTACCACTGTGATAGTGGATTCATAGAATGAATTGGGGAGTATTCCCTCCTCTTCAATTTTTTGGAATAGTTTGAGAAGGATAGTTTCTTCTTTGTATGTTTGGTAGAATTCCCCAGTGAAGCCATCTGGTCCTGAACTTTTGTTGGCAGGGAGTCTTTTTTTATTACATATTCTATTTCACTTCCAGTGATCAGTCTATTTAAATTATCTATTTCTTGTTGACTCAATTTTGGCAGGCTGCAGTTTTCCAGAAACTCATCCATTTCTTCTAGGTTGTCCAATTTCTTGGCATGTTATTGTTCATACTATTCTCTTATGATTTTCTGTATTTCTATGGTAGCAGTTGTTATTTTTCTTCTTTCACTTCTTATTTTGTTTTTTTGGGTCCTTTCTTTTTTCCTCTTGGTGAGTCTTATTAGAGGTTTGTCAATTTTGTTTATTTTTTTCATGATTAAAAATCTCACCAAATTGAGTATAAAGGGAACACATCTCAACATAATAAAAGCCATTTTTTCTATTTTGTAATCTCTATTTTATTTTCTCTCTGAGCTTTGTTATTTTCTTCCTTCTACTGACTTTGCCTTTTTTTTTCTAATTATTTTGGGTGGTAGGTTAGGTAGCTTATTGGAGATTTTTCTTGTTTCTTGAAGAAGGCCTGTATCACTATAAACTTCCCTTTTAGAATTGCTTTTGCTGCATCCCATAGATTTTGTAAGGTTGTATTTTCATTGTTGTTTGTTGAGAAGTATTTTCTGATTTCTTCTTTAATTTCATTGTTGACCCATTTTTAGTATCATGTTGTTTAATCTCCATATGCTCTTTCTTTTCCCATTTTTCTTTCTATGGTTGATTTTTAATTTCGTACCATTGTGGTCAGAAAAGATGGTTAAAATGATTTCTATCTGGCTTGTTTCGTGACCTAGTACCCTACAGAGTGACTGTGTGCATTTAAAATAAATGTGTATTCTGTTTTGTTTTTGGATGTAGTGTTGTGTAGATAGCAGTTAAGTCCGACTGGTCTACTGTGTCATTTAGGACCTCCCTTGCCTTATTGATTTTCTATTTGGATGATCTGTCCATTGATGTCAGTGGGGTGTTAAAGTCTCCTACTATTATTGCACTCCTGTCAATTTCTCCCCTCGTGTCTGTTAGTGTTTGTTTTATATATGTAGGTGCTCCAATATTGAGTGGATTTATGTTAGTAAGTATAATATCCTCTTATTTTATTGATCCTGTTAATCATTGTGTAATGTCCTTCTTTGTCTTTCTTTACTGACTTTGTTTTAAAGTCTATTTTTTCTGATATGAATATTGCTACACCAGCTTTTTTGTTGTTTCCATTTGCACACAGTATCTTTTTTCATCCCTTACTTTCAGGTTGTGAGTGTCTTTTGCCCTGAAGCAAGTCTCTTGTAGGCAACATATTGTAGGTTGTAGGCTCTTATTTTTTAATGCAGTCTACCACTCTCTGTCTTTTGATTAGAGCATTTAGTCCATTAACATTTAAAGTATTAATTGATGAGTATGTACTTATTGCCATTTTAGACCTTGTTTTCCAGTCATTTTTGTAGTTCATTTGCTCATTTCTTCTTCCTTCTGTTTTCCTTTTGTGGTTTGATGATTTTCCTCTGTAGTGTGCTTGGGTTCCTTTCTTTGAATTTTTGTGACTCTATTGTAAGTTTTTGATTTGTGGTTACCATGGAGTTTAAGTATGTTGACCTATAACTATATCTACTTGCTTTAAACTGATAGTCATACAACTTCCAACACATTCTAAAAGATTTACATTTTTATACTCCACTCCCCCATATTTTGTGATTTTGATGTCCTGTTTTACATCTGCATGTTTATCCTTTGCTGTTAATTTTAGTTATAAACACTTTTACCAATTTTTTTTGATTTTTAAATATCTGTGTACTGGCTTATTTTAAGTGATTTTTAATACTCTTATATATTTGCTTTTCATACTGTGATATTCCCTTTCCTATAGATGCATGTTTCTTTTCTATTTATCGAAGACCCTTTCATATGTCTTTTAGTGTAGGTTTAGTATTGCTGAATTCTTTTAGTTTTGCTTGTCTGAGAAATTCTTTCTCCTTCTATTCTGAATGATTATCTTGCTGGGTAGAGTATCTTAGGTGGCAGGTTTTTCCCTTTTGGGACTTTGAATATATCATGCCACTCCCTTCTGGCTGCAGAGTATCTAGAGAGAAATCAGCTGATAGCCTTAAGTTACTCCTTTATAACTAACTTCTTGTTTTTCTCTTTCTGGCTTTAGAAGCTTTTTTTTAATCTTTCATTTTTTCCATTTTAATCATGAAGTGTCTTGGTGTGGGTCTGTTTGGGTTCATCTTGTTTGGGACACTCTGTGCTTTTTGTACCTTGGTGTCTGTTTCCTTCTTTAGTTTCGGGAAATTTTCAGCCATAATTTCTTCAAAAACATTTTTGATTCCCTCTTCTCTCTCTTCTTCTGGAACCCCTATTATGTGTTTGTCAGCATGCTTTATGTTATGCCACAAATCTCATATGTTGCTTTTGCTTTTCTGTACATTCGTTTTCCTGTTTGCTGTTCCGATTGGGTGATTTCTCTTATTCCATCTTCCAGATCACTTACTGATTCTTCTGTGTCATTTATTCTGCTAGTCATTGCCTCTAGATTTGTTTTTATCTCAGCAGTTGAATTGTCTAATTTTGATCGGTTCATCTTTATGGTTTCCAGTTCCTTGTTGCAGTTATCTGCACTTGTATTGATAATCTTTCTTAATTCCTTTAGCATTTTTATTACCTCCTTTTTTGAACCCAGGGTGTAGTAGACTGGTGAAGTTTGTTTCATTATTTGTTCTTTAGAGGATTTTTCTCTTGTTATTTTAATTTGGGGTAGTTTCTCTGCTTTTTCATTTTATTTTACTTTCTCTGTCTCTATGAATTTAGGAGAAACTGTTATATATTGTGGTTTTGAAGGAGTGTTTTTACATGGGAGCATCTCTGTGTAGACTGTGTGTGTCCAGTATTTTAGGTGTGAGGGCTGGTTTTGGTATGGATACCAGCCACATCTTTCCTCAGAGCATGCTGCCCTTTACCTCCTTGATATGTGGTGTGATTATTATTGTAGTGTCTGGACCCTGCACTGGATATGAAGCCTCCTCTTTGCTCTGTGGCTGTCACTGGCCAGTTGAGAGCAGGGTTTGCTCCCCAGTTGTTGGAGTAGACAGGGTTGTATTTGATCAGGCTCTGTTGCCCTTGAGTGCATGGCCTGCCCCAAAGAAGGTGACTACTGAAGCAAGTGAGGGCCATGCAGTTACAGTGAACCTATGCATCACCCATGGAAGTGTCTGTGGTTCTACCCAGAAGCAGCCCAACATGATGTCCCTTGTGTTCATCCCAGGTTTAATGCAAGGCTCTGATGTGGAGTAGGATGGGGCTCATGGCCGGGGCACCGTGGCTCCAGGAATCAAGGTGGGTGTGCTGCCACTTGGAATCTGAGCTGCCTTTGTAGTAGAGCTCTCCCATAACCTGTCCACCCTAGATCTGTTGCCAAGCTGCTGGGGAGTGGTGTGGGTGGAGCCAGAAATGAACGGCTGTGTACTCCTGCCCAGGGCCTGTCCACCCAAGCGCCTGTATATGTTCCTGTGGTGCTGCTCAGTGCCTGCGCCAACAACGTCTGCCATGGCCGAGCCCGCCCTCACCTTGCACGTACTGACAGTGGGCTCCATGGCCAGAGCTGCTGTGTGTGTGTGCTGACAATGGGCTCTGTGGCTCCCCCGACTCCTCAACCCCACCCCAGGCACTCCAGGCTGCCTTTGAGCAGCTAGATCGAGTCCTCTCTCAGGGCTCTCCTGCCTTAGATTCAGCACTTAGATGCTGCAGATTCTTGTGGTGCCACCCTGTGCACACACTGATAATGTCTTCCTAGGTCATTCCGCCACCCCCATGTTTGCACTGACAGTGGTCTGTGTAGTTCTGTTCGGATCACACCCTGGGCCCCTCGTTCTGTCTCTGTGCAGCTAAACTGAATCTCTGCCCTGATCTCATGCCAGTCTATGGTGTAGAGATAGTGAGACCAGGACATTCATCCCTTTAGATTGGGAAGTGCACAAGGTGGCACCCACCATCACAAGTCTCTCTCCACACCGATTATTAGCAAGCCAGCATGTGTGCACTCCTCACAAGTAGAGTTTAGACTTCTCCCACCTTTTTGTCTGTCCCAGCATGTTTCCCAGCAGGTAAGAGGCTTCTCAAGGCTAGGGAAGTGTGCAAGGTGGCAACCACCATCAAAAGTCTCTCTCCACCCAGATTATTAGGAAGCCAGCATGTGTGCACTCCTCACTAGTAGAGTTTAGACTTCTCCCACCTCTTTATCTGTCCCAGCATGTTTTCCAGCAGGTAAGGGGCTTCTCAAGGCTAGGGTTCATGGTGTAGATTTTCTCTTTCTTACAGATCCCTCCCAGGGGTGCTGGTCCCAACTTGATACCTTTTTTCTTTTTTTCCTTCCTACCCAGTTGCATGGAGATCTTTGTTGTAGCTTTGGTTGTATAGGAGATCAGTTTCCAGTTATTCTTCTATAAGAATTGTTCCACATGTAGATGCATATTTGATGTATTTGTGTGGGAGTTGAACTCCACATCCTCCTATTCTCCTACATTGATCCCCCTCCTGACTTACTCTTTTAGCCTTTTTTTTGGTTATTTATCTCTGTTGTACTAAATAATATGCATATATTGATATTTCTTGATGTATTCGTTTTAATCACAGTTTATTGATTTCCTCTTAGGAAGATCAGGATTTCACTTTCTTTCCATCTCAACATCCCACCACATCCTTTAAAAAATTGATTTCAATAAAAATTTCTGGTCAAATTAATTGTGAGTCTTTATATTATTTGACAATGCAAATATTATTCACTGCTAAACAAAGTTGTATAAAATGTATGTTTTATCACCAGTCTTTGTTTTTCTTGAAATTAATATTTGCCTCATTTTTTATTTCCTTAGTTTTCTATGTACCTATTTTATGCATTATCAATCTATTAACATTATTTTCCAAAAGCTCTATTACACTAGAGGCTATATCATTTCCATTTTCCCTTAAAGACCATATTTTATCCTATTGTGCCAGCCTAAGCCATTTGCTTTCTAAGAGTGCTCTGCCTTTGGGGCCTTCTGTCCTTTGGAGACTTTTTTTTTACTTTCTTTCTTCTTTTAGATTTTATTTTCTCTTCCTCAGTTTATTCCCTTGTTTATCTGGAGCACGTCTTCCAGTAGTTTCACAGAAAGGAAAAATAGGCTATAAATTTCTTGAACTTATCATGACTAAACATGAATTTATTTTACTCTTCCAAATAATTCATAAATGAGCTGAATGAAATATCCTAAATTGAAAGTCTTTTTTTTTTTTCAGAATTGTGATGGTATTAGTCAATGGTTTTCTGGCTCTTGTTGTAGAGAATTTCTGTGATATATGATTCCTGTTCCTTTGTGTGGAAGCTTGTTTCACTCTGTGATGATTTTAGAAACTTTTCTATATCCTTTACATGTGCAAAATTCAAGATGGTATGCTTTGTTGTAGGATTTCTTTATTTCATTTTGCAAGACACTCCATCAGCTGTTTATATTTGTAGACACATGTCTATCATTTATAGGAAATATTGTTGCATTATTTCTTTGATAATTTTCTTTCATCTGTTTTTATTAGTCTCATTTTATTTAATTTCTATTACTAATATAATGAAAGTCTTGAATAGTCTTTTAAATTTTTTAAAGATGTATTCTCTTTGAATTTTAATATCTATCTTTCTGTTCTAAAATCTGGGACTTATCCTTGACTTTACTTTCCATCCCCACATTTTAAAAAATTGTTATATTTTAAATTTTCAGCATATATCTCAAGTTATCTAATTGTACTTTATTTTAGTATTATTATTTTATTAATTTAACATTTTACTTTTTCTCTTCTCTTACCATGGCCTGACAAGGCTCTGCATAAGCTGGCATCAGGTTTTTATACAACTCATTCTTTTCATACTTCAAACCATATTTTATTTTTTCTTTTTATTTTTTTTTGCAGTAAGCGGGCCTCTCACTGTTGTGGCCTCTCCCGTTACAGAGCACAGGCTCCGGATGCACAGGCTCAGTAGCCATGGCTCACGGGCCCAGCCGCTCCGCAGCATGTGGGATATTCCCAGACCGGGGCACGAAACTGTGTCCCCTGCATTGGCAGGCAGACTCTCAACCACTGCGCCACCAGGGAAGCCCTCAAACCATATTTTAAAAGACACCTTCTCAGTTCCCTTTATAACAATTTATATTTGAATTTGTAATTACTTGTTCATTTTTTACTTGTTTATTATCTCTTTATCTCTGATAGGCTGTTTTTGATGGTAAAACTATCTTTTATTAATTACTATATATTCTTAGCCATGTATAATGCTTGGTACGTAATCAGTTATTGGTTAGTGCTGATGAGAAGGAAATTAAAATGGTACAGAGTAGGAAAGAATGTGTTAGAGGACATAATAATCATATCAAATGAATGTTATATTAGTAGAAATTGAATATACTAAATCAGTGGGTATAGGAAAACCTATACTTGTCATAGGTTTTATAGATTATAAAGAATCAGAAAATGTAAAAAAGCAGAAAGCCAGAGTGCTTAGATTCTTAATCCCTCAATAAAGATGTGAAGCAAGAATGCAATTTTTGTTTTATCAAGTGGGGCAGAGGGCCCAGTGGAAATGAAACTACAGTGAACTGTGTAGGTCCAACTCAAGAGTTGGTCTGGCTAGGAGACCCCATCCTCATAATAATAGTATTAGGAGGAAAATGCTTCCTTCAAAGGAAGTAAATTATATTAAAGTATGCAGTACCAAGAGGTCATGCTAGCTTCACTTTGGAATAACCTTTGGGGAAGAGATTATGAGCAGTTTTTGCAGAACATAAGAAAATGATCTTGGTTATAAATAAGATATTGTGCTGAGCTTGAAATCCAGGGAGGTTCTTGGTCCCTTAGACTCACTGTAACTCCTGTGGATGCTCTTGTAATCAGTGTAAAGAAAGCATATTACTTCATCACTTTTCCTTGGTTCCATTGTTCTTTTTTCCGTGGAAGGAAACCCCTTGGCTGGAGGACATAAAGATTTATTCTTCTCATTTTTCTGATGCTTTTGTAAAATAGTTTGGGCTAAGAGCAATTGTAGCAGCTATTTTCTTAGCTTCCTGCTGCCACCATGGACATTAACCCTGCATAAGGAGTTAAAACAGGTAGACGGGAGCAACTATCAAAAAGATGTTGAATTGATTCAGAAAGGTATCATATTATGTATTTGTCCAGCAGGAAGCTGCATGAGCTCGTGAAGGTCATTTCAGCTCTGAGTGCATTAGCTCTCTGAGAACTGTAACATTTGCAATGTGATGTATATAGGGCTTCTGCAGAAAAAGTGTCATGAGGGACAATAGAGTAGAATGGATCATTACCAAGACAGAATATAAAAAGGAGTCCTGAGGTTGAACTAAATGGGTGGCAGAAGGAGGTTGTGGCATTATAATATTTTGGTTATCACCAGGACCCAAAACACAGTAAGAGGCTCAAGAATCTTTTTTTTTCTTAACACCTTTATTGGAGTATAATTGCTTTACAATGGTGTATTAGTTTCTGCTGTATAACAAAGTGAATCAGGTATACATAAACATATATCCCCATATCTCCTCCCTCTTGTATCTCCCTCCCATGCTCCCTATCCCACCTCACTAGGTGGTCACAAAGCACGGAGCTGATCTCCCTGTTCTATGCGACTGCTACCCACTAGCTATTTTACATTTGGTAGTGCATATATGTCCATGCCGCTCTCTCACTTCGTCCCAGCTTACCCTTCCCCCTCCCCATGTCCTCAAGTCCATTGTCTATGTCTGTGTCTTTATTCCTGTCCTGTCTCTAGGTTCTTCAGAACCTTTATTATTATTTTTTTTAGATTCCATATATATATATATGTGTGTGTGTGTGTGTGTGTGTGTGTTAGCATACAGTATTTGTCTTTCTCTTTCTGACTTACTTCACTCTGTATGACAGTCTCTAGGTCCATCCACCTCACTACAAATAACTCAATTTCATTTCCTTTTATGGCTGAGTAATATTCCATTGTATATATGTGCCACAACTTCTTTATCCATTCATCTGTCAGTGGACACTTAGGTTGCTTCCATGTCCTGACTATTGTAAATAGAGCTGCAGTGAACACTGTGGTACATGACTCTATTTGAATTATGGTCTTCTCATGGTATATGCCCAGTGGTGGGATTGCTGGGTCATATTGTGGTTCTATTTTTAGTTTTTTAAGGAACCACCATACTGTTCTCCGTAGTGGCTGTACCAATTCACATACCCACCAGCAGTGCAAGAGGGTTCCCTTTTCTCCACACCCTCTCCAGCATTTATTGTTTGTAGAATTTTTGATGATGGCCATTCTGACTGCTGTGAGGTGATACCTCATTGTAGTTTTGATTTGCATTTCTCTCATGATTAGTGATGTTGAGCATCCTATCATGTGTTTGTTGTCAATCTGTATATCTTTGGGGAAATGTCTGTTTAGATCTTCTGCGCATTATTTGATCGGGTTGTTTGATTTTTTGATATTGAGCTGCATGAGCTGCCTGTATATTTTGGAGATTAATCCTTTGTCAGTTGCTTCATTGGCAAATATTTTCTCCCATTCTGAGGGTGGTCTTTTCATCTTGTTTATATTTTCCTTTGCTGTGCAAAAGCTTTTAAGTTTCATTAGGTTCCATTTGTTTATTTTTGTTTTTATTTCCATTACTCTAGGAGGTGGGTCGAAAAGGATCTTGTGATGTATGTCACAGAGTGTCTGCCTGTGTTTTCCTCTAAGAGTTTTATAGTATCTGGCCTTACATTTAGGTCTGTAATCCATTTTGTGTTTATTTTTTTGTATGGTGTGAGGGAGTGTTCTAATTTCATTCTTTTACATGCAGCTGTCCAGTTTTCCCAGGACCATGTATTGAAGAGGTTGTCTTTTCTCCATTGTATATTCTTGCCTCCTTTATCAAAGATAAGGTGACCATGTGTGTGTGTGTTTATCTCTGGGTTTTCTGTCCTATTCCACTGATCTATATTTCTGATTTTGTGCTAGTACCATACTCTCTTGATTACTGTAGCTTAGTAGTGTAGTCTGAAGTCAGGGAGCCTGATTTCTCCAGCTCTGTTTTTCTTTCTCAAGGTTGCTTTGGCTATTTGGGGTCTTTTGTGGTTCCATACAAGTTGTGAAATTTTTTGTTCTAGTTCTGTGAAAAATGCCACAGTAATTTGATAGGGATTGCATTGAATCTGTAGATTGCTTTGGGTAGTAGAGTCATTTTCACAATGTTGATTCTTCCAATCCAAGAACATGGTAAATCTCTCCGTTTGTATCATCTTTAATTTCTTTCATCAATGTCTTATAGTTCTCTGCATACAGGTCTTTTGTTTCCTTAGGTAGGTTTATTCCTAGGTATTTTATTCTTTTTGTTACAATGGTAAATGGGAGTGTTTCCTTAATTTCTCTTTCAGATATTTCATCATTAGTGTGTAGGAATGGAAGAGATATCTGTGCATTAATTTTATATCCTGCTACTTTACCAAATCCATTGATTAGCTCTAGCAGTTTTCTGGTAGCATCTTTATGATTCTCTAAGTCTAGTATCATGTATTCTGCAAACTTTGATGGCTTTACTTCTCCTTTTCCAATTTGGATGCCTTTAATTTTTTTTCTTCTCTGATTGCTGTGGCTAGAACTTCCAAAACTATTTTGAATACTAGTGGTGAGAGTGGGCAACCTTGTCTTGTTCCTGATCTTAGTGGAAATGGTTTCAGTTGTTCACCATTGAGAACAATGTTGGCTGTGTGTTTGTCATATATAGCCTTTATTAGATTGAGGTTAGGGTTTTTATCATAAATCAGTGTTGAATTTTGTCAAAACCTTTTTCTGCATCTATTGAGAACATCATATGGTTTTTCTCCTTCAATTTGTTAATATGGTTTATCACATTGATTGATTTGCATATATCAAAAAATCCTTGCATTCCTGAGATAAACCCCCCTTGATTGTGGTTTATGATCCATTTAATATGCTGTTGGATTCTGTTGGCTAGTATTTGGTTGAGGATTTTTGCAGCTATGTTCATCAGTGATATTGGTCTGTAGTTTTCTTTTTTTGTGACAACTTTGTTTGGTTTTGGTATCAGGGTGATGGTGGTCTCATAGAATGAGTTTGGGAGTGTTCCCCCCTCTGCTATATTTTGGAAGAGTTTGAGAAGGATAGGTGTTAGCTCTTCTCTAAATGTTTGATAGAATTCACCTGTGAAGCCATCTGGTCCTGAGCTTTTGTTTGTTGGAAGATTTTTAATCACAGTTTCAATTTCAGTGCTTGTGATTGGTTTGTTTATATTTTCTATTTCTTCATGGTTCAGTGTCGGGAGGTTGTGCTTTTCTCAGAATTTGTCCATTTCTTCCAAATTGTCCATTTTATTGGCATACAGTTGCTTGTAGTAATCTATTATGATCCTTTGTATTTCTGCAGTGTCAGCTATTATTTCTCCTTTTTCATTTCTAATTCTATTGATTTGAGTCTTCGCCCTTTTTTTCTTGATGAGTCTGCCTAGTGGTTTATCAATTTTGTTTATCTTCTCAAAGAACCAGCTTTTAACTTTATTGATCTTAGCTGTTGTTTCCTTCATTTCTTTTTCATTTATTTCTGATCTGATCGTTATGATTACTTTCCTTCTGCCAACTTTGTGGTTTTTTTGTTCTTCTTTCTCTGGTTGCTTTTGGTGTAAGGTTAGGTTGTTTATTTTTGATGTTTCTTGTTTCCTGAGGTAGGATTGTATTGCTATAAACTTCCCTATTAGAATTGCTTTTGCTGCATCCCATAGGTTATGGGTTGTCGTGTTTTCTTTGTCATTTGTTTCTAGGTATTTTTTGATTTCCTCTTTGATTTCTTCAGTGATCTCTTGGTTATTTAGTAGTGTATTGTTTAGCCTCCATGTGTTTTTATTTTTTACAGATTTTTTCCTTTAACTGATACCTAGTCTAGTAGCATTGTGGTCAGAAAAGATACTTGATATGATTTCAGTTTTCTTAAATTTACCAAGGCTTGATTTGTGACCCAAGATATGATCTGTCCTGGAGAATGTTCCATGTGCACTTGAGATGAAAGTGTATTCTGTTGTTTTTGGATGGAATGTCCTATAAATATCAGTTAAGTCCATCTTGTTTAATGTATCATTTAAAGCTTGTGTTTCCTTATCATTATCATTTTGCATGATCTGTCCATTGGTGAAAGTGGGGTGTTAAAGTCCCCTACTATTATTGTGTTACTGTCGATTTCCCCTTTTATGGTTGTTAACATTTGCCTTAAGTATTGAGGTGCTCCTACGTTGGGTGTGTAAATATTTACAGTTGTTATATCTTTTGGATTGATCCCTTGATCATTATGTAGTGTCCTTCTTTGTCTCTTGTAATAGTCTTTATTTTAAAGTCTATTTTGTCTGATATGAGACTTGCTACTCCAGCTTTCTTTTGATTTCCATTTGTATGGAATATCTTTTTCCATCCCCTCACTTTCACTCTGTATATGTCCATAGGTCTGAAGTGGGTCTCTTGTAGACAACATATATATGGGTCATGTTTTTTGTATCCATTCAGCCAGTCTGTGTCTTTTGGTTGGAGCATTTAATCCATTTACATAAAGTTGTTATCAATATGTGTGTTCCTATTAACATTTTCTTAATTATTTTGGGTTTGTTATTGTATGTCTTTTCCTTCTCTTATGTTTCCTGTCTAGAGGAGTTCCTTTAGGATTTGTTGTAAAGCTGGTTTGATGATGCTGAAGTCTCAGCCTTTGCTTGTCTGTAAAGTTTTTAATTTCTCTGTCGAATCTGAATGAGATCCTTGCTGGGTAGAGTAATCTTGGTTGTAGGTTCTTCTCTTTCATCTCTTTATGTCCTTCCACTCCCTTCTGGCTTTCAGAGTTTCTGCTGAAAGATCAGCTGTTAACGTTATAGGGATTCCCTTGTATGTTATTTGTTGCTTTTCCCTTGCTGCTTTCAATACTTTTTCTTTGAATTTAATTTTTGATTAATGTGTGTTTTGGCATGTTTCTCCTTGGATTTATTCTGTGTGGGACTCTCTTGTGCTTTCTGGACTTGGGTGACTATTTCCTTTCCCATGTTAGGGAAGTTTTTGACTATAATTTTTTCAAATATTTTCTCAGTCCCTTTCTTTTTCTCTTCTTCTTTTGGGACCCGTGTAATTCGAATGTTGCTGCATTTAATATTGTCCCAGAGGTCTCTGAGACTGTTCTCAATTCTTTTCATTCTTTTTTCTTTATTCTGCTCTGTGGTAGTTATTTCCACTATTTTATCTTCCAGGTCACTTATCCGTTCTTCTGCCTCAGTTATTCTGCTATTGATTCCTTTTAGAGAATTTTTAATTGCATTTATTGTGTTGTTCATCATTGTTTGTATGCTCTTTAGTTCTTCTATGTCCCTGTTCAATGTTTCTTATATTTTCTCCATTCTGTTTCCAAGATTTTGGATCATATTTCCTATCATTACTCTGAATTCTTTTTCAGGTAGACTGCCTGTTTCTTCTTCATTTGTATGGTCTGGTGGGTTTTTACCTTGCTCCTTCATCTGCTGTGTATTTCTCTGTCTTCTCATTTTGCTTAACTTACTGTGTTTGGGGTCTCCTTTCTGCAGGCTGCAGGTTCATAGTTCCCATTGTTTTTGGTGTCTGCCCCCAGTGGGTAAGATTGGTTTAGTGGCTTGTGTAGGTTTTCTGGTGGAGGGGACTAGTGCCTGTTTTCTGGTGGATGAGGCTGGATCTTGTCTTTGTGGTGGGCAGGACTGCATCCGGTGGTGTGTTTTGTGGTGTCTGTGACCTTATTATATTTTTAGGCAGTCTCTCCGCTAATGGGTGGGGTTGTGTTCCTATCTTGCTAGTTGTTTGGCATAGGGTGTGTAGCACTGTAGCTTGCTGGTCCTTGAGTGGAGCTGGGTCTTTGTGTTGAGATGGAGATCTCTGAGATAGCTTTTGCCATTTGATATTACTTGGGACTAGGAGGTCTCTGGTGGACTGAACTTGGCTTTCCCACCTCAGAGGCTCAGGATAGATACCTGGCTGGAGCACCAAGACTCTGTCAGCCCCCCAGCTGCTGGGTGAGTGTGGATCCCACAAAAAGCAATGAATGAAAAGGTGAAAAGCTGAGCACAGTTTTCATTAGTCTGTGGAGCTCCTCTCTTAGAGTGGAACCTGGAAGCTTTCCAAACCAAATTGACAAATCATTGTCAATTCATGATGGAACTCAATCTCCAGCCCCACTTTCTTCTTTGGAGGTCAGGAGGATCAAGAATTTTTTTTTTTTTTTCAATACGCAGACGTCTCACTGTTGTGGCCTCTCCTGTTGTGGAGCACAGGCTCCAGATGTGCAGGTTCAGCGGCCATGGCTCACGGGACCAGCCACTCCATGGCATGTGGGATCTTCCCGGACCGGGGCGCGAACCTGTGTCCCCTGCATTGGCAGGCGGACTCTCAACCACTGCACCACCAGGGAAGCCCCAAGAATCATTTTTGATGTAGTAAAATTTCAGCCTTAAATCTATAGGAATGCTGATGCCACTTTAATGTAGGGGTAGCCTGGGTTCAAGGATCTTCCAGTCTGGGGAATTTTATTACAGAGAGAGTTCAGAGTGGTATGTAGGACTGAGAAATTATATGAAGGAGAGAGATAAAGTTCAAAAGACAAACATCTGAGAGGCATGAAAAACTATAAGGAATTTATAAGTAGAAAATCAATCAAGGGATAGGTATAACTCATTAATCACAATTAAAGTAGCAAATAAGTGATTACTTAGAAATTTTGAAAAAGAAGAATCATCACCTCTGGGGACCTTTTGAGGTTAAAGTTGTTTCAAACAGAGCTATTTATTTAGGAAGTGGTAAGTTCCATCTTTTTAGAGGGCCACTGGCAGACATGTCTGGTAAAAGCATTTATTCTGACAGGGCATTACATTATTCTTATTCATTTTGTTAACCATATATCTTTTGGGGGAATTGTTTAAATGTT